>NW_012101787.1:614065-642228 GCF_000951045.1 Mandrillus leucophaeus
GAACTCCTGAGGTCAGGCAGTCCACCTGCCTTGGCCTTCCAAAGTGCTGGGATTACAGGCGTGAGCCACCGCACCCAGCCTCTGGTTTTTATTTTTATGAAGACTGAGCTTCCAGAATCTGTTGTGCAGGAAGAGGAGAGAGGCAGGGGTTGAAAGGCAACAGAAGTTGGCCAGTACCTTCAGTAGCAGAGGTTCCCAGAGTTTCACTCCCTTCCTTCTACCTCCTTTCCTGCCCACACGCATGATGTGTCCTCAGTCACCTCTTTGGAACCTCTGTTTCCATGGAGTAGAATTTGAAACTCACTGCTCTAGATCAATCAATCCTCAGGTCTTCTGAGTTGAGGAACATAGGGGAATGGTAGAGTCGAAGTTCAGGAGCTTCAAATACAGACTACCATGTTTCTCTTTTGCATGTATAGGGGATAAAGGGAAGAGCAGAATTACAGGTGATTGGAACTTTCTTAGCCTGGAAGTATAGAAGAATACTGACACCAGTCATGAATTAAGTATTGGCAGGGAGTGGGGGATAATTCGTTTCATTTCTGGAATGCTAAATTTGAGGTTACGGTACAGCATTCTACACAAGGTAGCCTGTAAGCAGCTGGAGAGATGGCAATGTCACACAGATGAAAACATCAGTTGTAGGTAAGAGACTCCAGCAATTGTTAAAGAAGTGAGCCCAGAGATAAGAGAGCCAAGGCTGGGGACAGAGCCCTCACCACATCCCGCTCAAAGGTTGCAAACTGGAGGCCCACCTGCCACATCCAGCCCACAGGGATGTTTTACTTAGTTCATGCATTATTTAAATTATTTTTAAATTGATGGCCAATTGAAGTTAAAAATTGAGAGTTTTAAGGAAATCTGGATTATGTCTTTCTGGAAAAAGGAAAACTTGGTAGTGTTGGGCCCACAATTCTCACGTGGTAGAAGCTGCATAGCCACTGCTGTCTTCAGATGGAACTGCCTCTGAGCAATCACAGTCCCTTCTAGTCAATTTCACTCACTAAATGGCAGCAAGAAGTGGCAAAGATTCTCCCCTTGACCAAACTCTAGCCAGGTTCCTCTGAGCCTTTGTTGAGTAGGCCTCAACCGTGGCCTATAAAGACTTGAACAAAACATGAACATAGTTTAACAGCTCAAGGTCACATTCCTGGGATGACCCTTACTTCCTTTAAAGTGGCCTCCTGAGAAAATTCAAGACTATAGAAAAGATACTGTTTGTTCCAACCAATACCTGAAGATAGGCACCCTGTCTCCTAGGTTCTGTGGGAGTGCAGGAGCCTAATCTCCATAAGGATCAGTTAGCGAACCCAGATGGGTTCCATGTGGACCAACCCCCACTTCTTGCTTTTTGTAATTTTTCACTTCCCGGGCTCTACTGAGCTCCAGCTCATCCCCCTTTGTAGTTCTCTGTGCTCCCTTTAAAATATCTAGTTACCTCTGTACAAGTCAAAGTTGAGTTCTGTTGACTCTGGCTTATTTTCCCCATTGCAATAGTGTGTTATGCATTAAAATCTGTTGATACCACTTTAACTAGTGTCTGGCTTGTTTTATCTTTGACAGAAGGCAACTAGTCAACAGGAACCAATGAAGGTGTTAGGTTTCATTGTTGTTTTAAAGATAGGGTGGCTGAGCGTATTTGTTTCCCTTTTTTTCTCCAGGGAAGCCAAGAAAAGGGAGAAATCAAAGATGGAATAAGATGGTGGCCATTGGTAAGATCCAGGTATTGGACGAAGTTGGAAAGAATTTTGAATGCAACTGAGAAATTAGTTTTTGAGAGGGAGAGTGCTGACTTTTTCTGCAATTGTAGATAAGGATGACAGGATATAGATATGATGAAGGAACCAGGTAAAGAATACTAGGACTGAAAGAGTGACAAAGTAAGACTCTACCTTCATTGATTAGACTGGACTAACAGAGTGTAAAGCCAGCTGAAAGGTAAGCAGAAAAGAGTATTTCTCTTAAGGACATATTACATTTATAAAGTGTCACACAAACTCCTTCTTTGAGTTACCTAATTTTTTTTTTTTTTTTTTTTTGTTGAGACAGGGTCTTGCTGTGTTACCCAGACTGGAGTGTAGTGGCATGACCATAGCTCAGTGTAGCCTTGGCTCCTAGGCTCAAGCGATCCTCCTGCCTCAGCCTCTGTAGTAGCTAGGACTGCAGGCACTCACCACCATGCCCAGCTAATTTTATTATTTTGTAGAGACAAGGTCTCTCTATGTTGCCCAGGTTGGTTTTAAACTCCTGGCTTCAAGCAATCCCCCTGCCTCAGCCTCCCAAAGTTCTGGGATTACAAGCACGAGCCATCATGCCTGGCCTACTGATTTCTTACTGAGAAAACCGATTCTACAAAGATCATAGACTATTAGAAACTGTTGCTTGAAATTATATCAGTAAGAATAAAACCTTCCACTCTTACTTGGAGGACCTAAGACACAGAGAAGCAGCCTTGACTTCCAAGTCAGGTGAAGAGCTTTGGAAAAAGGGGTTTCTGAAGACAACCCTTCCCATCCATCTTAACTTTAGTATTCAAAGAAACAGAACCTGGGGTCCACTGTAGTCCAGACCTGATTTTTGTTTGTTTGTTTTTTTGAGATGCAGTTTCGCTCTCCTTGCGCAGGCTGGAGTGCAACCTCAGCCTCCCGGGTTCAAGTGATTCTCCTGCCTCAGCCTCCTGAATAGCTGGGATTACAGGCATGCACCATCATGCCCAGCTGCTTTTGTATTTTTAGTAGAGACAGGGTTTCTCCATGTTGGTCAGGCTGGTCTCAAACTCCCGACCTCAGGTAACCCGCCTGCCTCAGCCTCCCAAAGTGCTGGGATTACAGGCGTGAGCCACCACTCCTGGCCAGATCTGATGTTAATGCCTTTACTTGCAGCTCTGCCTTGCTTGGGGCCTCTCAAAACACTGCATCATTGAAATGTTATCAGAACTCCACACCTCCCAGAAAGCCCCAGGTTAATTCCATCTATTCTTTTCTTTGGTGAGATGCTCTAAGGTTCCTTGAGCTTGAGCTCTTCTTCAAGGCAGTGGATTAATAAACCTGAATCTGTTGAACTCTGAATTGGTTTCTGGAGGTATTAGGATGATTGGGTGAGCACAGGGAGCCCTGGAGGTTTTCATAGTTCAATCCTTCGTTTTACAAACAGAAATTGGGGACAGGGGGAGGAGTTGTTACTGCAGTTCTTCCGCAGCACCTCAGAGCCACTTCCTCAGATCCACTTCCCCGTGGAATTTTATGGTACTCATCTTCTAAAACTAAAAGGCAAAATCAGCTATGGAGTAGTTTTCCTTGGATATGTAATGCACAAATTTACCTAGGCCTTTTATAAAGACCATCTTTATGCTCCAGGTCAGTCATTCCTCCAGTATTGGGATTGATGAGTTCCGTATGTTCATTGCCGGCGAAGTGGCGGGAATTCGCTGAACTGCGTGGGGGCGAAGAGGGTGCGGGCTGGATACAAGGCACTGGGCAGATGAAGTGACAGAGATGCTGTGTGAGGGGGGCTGAGGGCTCTTCCCCCTCCTCACCCTGCTGTTCCACATTTCTTCAGCAACCTTCTTCATTCCTCAGGAAAATTTTCCTTTTTCTGTCTTATTCCTGTCTCCCTACATCCCACTCTCAGTTACCCTTCACTGAAATCTTACTTTTTCTGGCAACGCGCTCTAAAAAGGTAGACCAGGAATGATTCCCGCCGCCAGAAAAAAATGAAAGCAACACTTCCTTTTAGGAATATAGTACTTTATGTTTTTAATTTTAAAGCTGGTCAAGTGACACAGCGGGAGTGGAGAAGAAACAAATCTCTGGCTGTCATCAACTAGTTGCAAACACCACCGCACCCGGACCAGCCTAGTGATTTATTTAAACAAACCACATTAAGTAGTTAAAGCAAACCCTTTCTCCCCCAAAGAAAAGAAAGCTAAGTACGTCTGCCTTAGCTCTGGGGTATTCTTCGGCGGCTGGGGATGGCGACTGGGAGCTGCCGCCCTGCGTCCCCAGGCACTTCTGCGAGACGGGCAGTGCTGTAAAATTTGAATCTGCAACTCCGGGCCAGGAGTGGTGGCGGAACCGGCGGCGCGGCCGCAGCGACCGGCTGCGAGCGCGGGCACGGATTGGTCGCCGGGCCTCCCGGCCCACCGCGCCTGCGCACTCCTCCTCCCGCACCGCCCAGTCGCCCTACGGCGGCCTCAAGAGTGATAGGGCAGCAGCCGGCCAGCCGGCCAGCGGACAGCAGAGCGGGCGGACGGGTAGGCCCGGTCTGCTCTTTGCGAGGAGGAAGAAGGTGGCCACTCTCCCGGCCCCCAGAACCTCCCCAGCCTCCGTAGCACGCCCAGGCCGTCGAGGGCGTCGCTGAGGAGCCGCCGACGCTCTCCCCGGTGCCGCCGCCGCCGCCATGGCTGCCATGATGGATCGGAAGTGAGCCTTAGGGTAACGGCTGCCGGCGCCGGCTCTTCGAGTCCCGGCTCCCCGGCCGCCTCCGCCCGGGGAAGCGCTGCGCAGCGCAGCTGACTGCTGCCTCCCTTTCACGGCCCTAGCGACCCCAGGCCCTTAGCCCCGTCGCGCTCCCTGCAAGACTAAGCAGCCGGGACTGGCTCCCGGCCGCCGGCCCCGGCTGCGAGAAAGATGGCGGACCTGGCCGAATGCAACATCAAAGTGATGTGTCGCTTCAGACCTCTCAACGAGTCTGAGGTGAACCGCGGCGACAAGTACGTCGCCAAGTTTCAGGGAGAAGACACGGTCGTGATCGCGGTGAGTGACCCCCTCTGGCACCCCTCCTCCCGCTTCTTCGGGCCGGCCTGTGCCGAGAGTTTAGGGAAGTGGCAGGGTGCAGAATTGAAAGGGAGCAGCGGTGTCCCCAGCCCTCCCCGGCGGGGTTTGCCGGTTCAGATAACCCAGTGGAGGAAGACTGCGCAGCTTCGCGTGCGTTCCGGGATCGCCCCCACCCCGGTCTTCGGCGCCGGGAGACGGGAGGCGCCCAGCCTCAGCCCTGGACACTCCCCCACCTGGGGCAACGGAGGAACGTCCGGGGAGCAACTTCAGTGCACGTTTGTCTGCGTTTCTGTGTGTGCAATTACGGATATTGGTGTTTTGGATTAACCTCAAATTTGCCATTCAGAAAATATGTAATGCTTATATAAAGTTCAGCTGGGGACATTGAGCTGTGAGACAAGCCGTATTATGCTTTAGTAAAGATACTTAGTTTTATAGAAACATAACCAGTCCTTGAACCGTGTTGTTTCCCCCTGGGAGAAGGAAAAAGCACAAACAGCTGCAAATATTATCTACACCTCAAACTTTCACCCACCACTTTTTGAGTGGTGAATGACTTTTCATGTTAACAATTACAAATGGTAAATGGATGATTGTAGAAAGAAATAGTTGAGCTTTTTTTTTTTTTTTTTAAATAAATCGGAATGATCAATTTTGTTTAATCTAGCAGACCTAGCCGACTTTGGTTGGGTCAGATAAGTGCTCCGAAAGACAAATCGCACTCTTGCTAGGTTTTATGGGATAACAGCCTAGGAAAAAGTATCAGCTTTTTGTTTTTATATCATACAAGCTTATAAAAACAAGCTTATAAAAAAGATAAAAATTGACCAGTATTAGATTCATACTTCTGCAATTAAGGTCTATCTTGAAGAAAATTGATCTTTGGTAATCCCAAGAATAGTGAGATACTGTTTTTTTGTAATGTAAAACATAACTAGAGTTGAGTGATCATTTGACACCAGAATGTGAGGGTTTTTTAAGGTCTGATCGCTGGCATTGAAAGGTCTGAGAAAATAGCACTCCTAGTTGAAGGAGATTAAAAATTAATTGTAAAGTATGGCATACGAAACAGTGAACTGTGACTAAATTATGTTGGTCTTTCTTGGCAATGCTATGTAGTAGAACTAACTTTCTACGTTGTTACCGTAGTATGAAATTTTAATATGTTAATTTTTCCTCTAATGTCATTCTGTAGTTAATAATTGTATGGGGCTATTTAATTTGGAAATAGGGCAGAGGTCACAGGAGATGGGACAAGGATGATTGAAAGCATTGACACTGAAGACAGACTAAAGTTCTTTAGGGTTTTGATGTGAAAGTTTCTCCAAAGTTCAGCTCCGAAAAATGAATGTCTTAGCTCCTTGGTAGGCCTTTGGCAAACAAGTCATTAGGCCACTAACAACTGCCAACTATTACTGTGTAAAGATTGTCAGGCCAGTTCTTTGTTAACAAGTGCACAAGAAAACCTCTTGTGTAAATGACATCATAGGCCGACAGAGGCGGAGTAGGAGTAGTTAAGCGCAGTAATCCTTTTCCTTTAGGATGGCATATTTTACACATAGTCTGGAGGCTTGCAAGGCCTAGATTAGTTGTCACACTTGAGGCCATTAGTTTCTTAAGAGTTTTTGTAATTTACAGTACTCAGCTTCAGCAGTGGTTGGCACATAACAAACCTATTTTTCCTTTTACACTTGTCTTAAGAATGTCTTATTTCTTCAGATTTTGTGTTTACACAGATCTGTAGTTATCACTATGATTCTTTTTGTTGGAATGCTAAAATTTAGGATTCATAAAATGTATTAAGATTAGAAGGTAACCTTTGATGAGGCCCAGATATGACATAAACTATGAAGAAAGAACTAAAGGAAAATGAATAAAGGAAATATACATTTATTCTAGGTTTCCATTGGGAAAAAGTTGCTTATAAGTTCTGTTTCAAAATTTCAGTACTCTATATAAACGCTAATATTAGGAATAAATGTATAGGTTGTTGGTTTGTGAATCCATAATGAACAGTTAACCTTTAGGTAAACTGATAAGCATTTTAGTTGTTTTTTGGTTGGTTGATTGTTTTTTTGAGATTTTTTTGAGTTGAGTTTTGCTCTTGTTGCCCAGGCTGGAGTGCAGTGGGGTGATGTCAGCACACTGCAACCTCCGCCTCCCAAGTTCAAGCGACTCTACTGCTTCAGCTGCCTGATTAGCTGGGATTACAGGCATGCGCCACCACGCCCAGCTAATTTTTGTATTTTTAGCAGAGATGGGTTTCACCATGTTGGCCAGGGTGGTCTAGAACTCCTGACCTCAGGTGATCCACGTGCCTCGGCCTCTCAAAGTGCTGGGATCACAGGTGTGGGCCACTGTGCCTGGCCTGTTTTTGTTTGTTTGTTTTAAGTGTAAGCAAAAATACATTACAACTAAATAACAGCTTTAAAAAATGAAAGGCAACATGTTTTGGTTCATTGTTTTCAGAAATAGTTTCTTGCCTATAGTACTGACATTAATTACTGAAGTCTCATATTTTTGTTCAGTTTTTTAAATGAATTACTTCATTTTGTAAATGGTTATAAGAGCAGCCAGGAGGAGCGGAATTAGAAAATCTCTGGGTAAAATCTTCTCGGTTTATTTTTTTCATTTTACTAGTTTCTAATCCTGATTCATAATGAACAGTTTAGGAGAGAATTGCTGCAATGCAGCATTTAAAACTCAATTCTTTAAAACATGATTTAAGAACATTTTGTACACAATCTTCTGTTTAGATCGAAATTGAAAGAATAGTTTATGATGTTAGAAGCATAATCAGTGCTCATGGAGAAAGTAATTTTTAAGGATTCTGATTTTTCTTCTAACTTCAGTTTTTAATACTTTGTCTAAACTTTTTTCCTGCTACTCATGTAATCAGTGATTTTAATAGGACACCATGGCAGGCAAATCTTTCAATTTCATAGTGTTTCTCTGTATGCTGTACAGCCTTTAATACAGAATTTATTGTTAATTAAGTGCTTGGTGAAGTGTTATAAATGTAACATTGAATGAAATGAATTATTTTACGAAAGTCTATAAGTGATATAAACTATTTGCTTTAAATTAGAGAACTTGTTACCTGCAAAACAAGGACAAGGGAAACAGTTTATGTCTTTGAAATGAGCTTGCTGAAAACACCAGGAAAAAAAATGATAGAAAAAATTAGGAGCTTGCTAAAAATGCCAGGAAGAAAAATCAATAAAAAATTACACCTGTTTATGAACCATGAAAGTAGAATATGGTTATTTGCATCATTAAGTATCTTTACAAATCATTATTCCTTATATGGTACACCGTGAAGGCTTCCAAAAGCAAGTTGTGGTAGTTCAGAGAAATTAGAAGAGAATAAAACTAATTAGATAATCTTGCCCAGTTCCTTGCCTAAAGGAAAACAAGATTCTCCCTTTTCAAGTGAATGATTTGGTGTTTGGACCTTCTTGATTACCTTAAGAGGGAAAAATGAAAGGGAGGAGGGAAGGAACCATCATCACATACCTTTACAGTTGTGGAATGTTAGCCCACTATAGTGTCTAAGGAAAATCTAATATAGTACACTCCCAAGTGATCTGAAATAATCAGCTATTCAGAATTCCAGAGAAAGATATATCCCTGCCAGAAGGGTGTCCTTCATAACCAAATTTGGTGTTCAGCCTGGGCATACTCAAAACAGGAATCACTTCCCTTAAGAAACCTAAGGTATGCAGTCGAGATCAATTTACTCCTTTTTGATTTGTCCCCTTAAAGCGTCAGTCAGATGTGAATGCATCTTGTGACTTGGAGTTACTAGTAAAATTGAAATCTGAAACTTCAAGGATCTTTGAAGATACATGGGATTAAAAGTTACATAATGTAAATTTCGAGGCTAAAACCAGGTTTGAAAAATACAGATGTCCAGATGAGTTTTTCTTTGTTTAATCTATTTGAAAAATAGAGATATGCCTTAATTATAGACCATTAGAAATAATCTTTATGTATTACAAAGTCAATTTTCATTCCAGGAAGCCAGAGTCAGTCATTAATTTATGGCTAGATCTTTAATTAAAACATTTGCCTTACTTAGTATTACAAAATCATAATTTGGATTTGCAGTCAAGATAAGAAGACTGTTTTGTCAACTTAATGCTAAGCACTTGAGTTAATTTTTATTGAACAATAACTTTTAGAAAGATAATCACTCCAGTCTCAATTATTTTTATGTTTGTGTGTTACCTTTTAATAGTTGCCATTTATATTATTTTAGTAAGGTTGTAATGGTAGTTTGTATATTTGCTTTGAGTTGGTAACAAGAGTAAGCAGCTTCATAAAGTACTTTTGAGGCAGGCTTTACTACTAAAACTGTTTACTATTGTGAAGCTGTTTACATTATTGTCTGGCATATCTCTTGGTAAATGGTTTAGGAGCACTATTTTCTATTGATGTAAACATTGAGGCCAGGCATGGTGGGTCATGCCTGTAATCCCAGCACTTTGGGAGGCTGAGGCAGGTGGATCACTGGAGGTCAGTTTGAGACCATTCTAACCAACATGGCAAAACCTCATCTCTAGTAAAAATACAAAAATTAGCCAGGTGTGGTGGCACGTGCCTGTGGTCCCAGCTACTCAGGAGACTGAGGCACGAGAATTACTTGAACCCAGGAAACAGAGATTGCAGTGAACTAAGATGGCGTCACTGCACTCCAGCCTGGGCAACAGAGTGAGACTGTTTTAAAAAAGTATATGTGTGTGTGTGTGTGTGCGTGCGCGCATATGTATATATGTAGATATATATAAAATTCAGCTGACATCACTAGATCACTTACATTAGATCCAAGTATACAGCTTAACTTAGTATTCAGGTTTTTGCCTGGCCTTATCCTCTATTACTCTTTGAACGCTACAGTCTGTGCTAATTATTTCTAAAATTGTGTTACTCATCTACAGTATCTCATATCTTTATAGTCACTAAATGAATGAATGCTGAATAAATGAGGGAAACTTATTTTTGCATAGAAAAACTATTAGTATGGTTCATTTCTGGGTGGTGATTGTTATTTTGATTGTACTCAACATTTGTTTTCAGAATTGTTCACCATGAATATATCTTGTGTCAGCAGTAAAATTATAGATTTCTTTTAGCCACACCTGTAGAATTGAATGTTATTTGTTTCAGTAGCATCTAAGAAAAGGATACGTTCACATATGTCATAACTAAAGAATAATCAGACATTGATGCCTATTTTAAATTGATGCCAAAGTGAGATCAGCTTATTATATCTGTCAGTAATGCTTTCAGCTTTAGAGGGAAAACCAACAGCTAATAGTGGCCTAAATAATAAGAGGATGTTTTTCTCACATAACAGAAAGCCTGAATATAGGTCCTTCATGGTTCCTCACTCTGTTATACTCTGTCATCCTTAGCTGTTGCTTTTCATCATTCTATTTGTCATATTTGCAAGATGGATGCTACAGCTCCAGGCATTCATTCCAGGAAGGAGAAAGGGCAGTTTCAGCTGAGATGGTCCTTTTTATCAGGATAACAACACCCTTCTCAGAGACCTCAAACAGACTACCACTTCGTATTATTCAGAGCTTGGTCATGTGACTACTAGTTGCAGGGAGACTAAGCTAGCAGGTATTTGGCTTTCCAGCCTATTGGGAGATAGCAAGGGAAAGGGGAATTGGGAACAGCTTTAGGAGTGTCTGGTTCATTGTTACTTTTATTTCAGACTTTGAGGTGGGGATGTGGAGTGTAGTAGGTCTTTTTCAGCTAAGACCTAGAAAGTGTTTTCTAATGTTGAGGGCTTTTTCTGGGGTCATGATTGTTTTGTGTTTTAGGGACCAGCTTCCTTTCTTTCCTTTAGAAGAAACTAGAGAGCAGGCAGATACTTGCAAATACCTAGAACCCCTTACCTCTTGTTTTCGGATACCTATTCTTTCTCCTAGATTATTAAATTGTTCCTGCAAGCATTTAAAGTTCCTCAGGTCTTACAAGTTTTTAAAACAAAAAAACAAAAAAAAAAACTTTCTTAGACATACAGCAGATTTTCTGCTCCACTTGGTTACCTCCCGTTCTTTTTCAATCCATTCCAATCTGACCTTTGTCATTGAGTACTTTTTAGTTTTGTCTTAGCCTCGCAACTATGTTTGACATAATCACTCCCTCCTTGAAAAATTTTTTTTTTTGACTTACATGGACACTACTGATTATTTTTTTCAATACCTCTGGCTCCTCAGACTATATAAGTGGTTCTCCAGCAGTGGTCCATGGAGTCCCCAATATCATTTTTGGGGTCCGGAAGATCAGAGCTGTTTTCAGAATAAGATGATGTCTTTTTAACTGTTTTGATATTTGCATTTGATCCTTGCTCCTTGTACTTCAACTTAACAACTTCCCTTGGTTTCTTGCATTCTGTACTATTCTTTCTGCCTTAGGATCTTTTAAGCATCCTCCCAATGCCTAGACTACTTTTCTACACGAAACCTTTTTCATCCTTCATGAGTAATACTGGAAAGAGTGATGATGAATTAGTTGCTGCTTATTCTTCCATTCTTAAATGTTCTTTCTCCAAGCGTGTTTCCCTGATATTCTGCTTTCCCGTAGACTTAAGTTCTCCTCCTATATGCTCTCATTGCGCTTTCATAGCACTCAATTGTATGAGTCAGAATTCTGATCACTTAATTGTTTAATGTTTGCCCCACTATTACTTATGCTCCACTAAAGCACAGAGGGAATCTGTCTTGGTTATCATTCTAGCATGTCATCTCACATTCCATAAGTATTTGTTAAATGAAAGAATGGTTGAAAAGCTGTTGCAGGACAGGCATGGTGTTTCACACCTGTAATCCCAGCACTTGGGGAGGCTGAGACAGGAGGATCTCTTGAGCCTAAAAGTTCAAGACTAGCCTGGGCAACATAGCATGGTGGCACATGCCTCTAGTCCCAGCTGCTCAGGAGGCTAAGGTGGGAGAATTTCTTGAGCTCAGAAGGTTGAGGCAGCAATAAGCAGTGATTGTGCCACTGCACTCCAGCCTGGGTGACAGAACCGAGACCCTGTCTTTAAATAGGTATTTAAAAAAATAAAAATCACTCAGCAATATTTGGCTGCCATAGTAGTGCTAATTATAATTTACCGGGAATTACAATTGTGATTACTGGGCCCTGGGATTGCAGCAAAGACTAAAGACCATTCATGTTTTCCTGGAGTTTATTCTAATGGGTTTGTATATGGTGATGCCTAAGATCCTTTCTACTTCAAAGATTCAATGATATTAAATTATGCATACTAGGTATACTGTTTTGAAGATTAAATATATGATGGCATCTGTAAAGGTTAGAAAGATTCTTTTACCTTTAATTTGTATAGTTGAAACACTTTTTTGTTTTTCAGTCCAAGCCTTATGCATTTGATCGGGTGTTCCAGTCAAGCACATCCCAAGAGCAAGTGTATAATGATTGTGCAAAGAAGATTGTTAAAGGTAAATATATTTAACCTGCTGAGTTGTCTCAGCAATAAGTAAGTAAGTTTGTGATCTTTTCTACTTACTCAACTTTCTCTTTTTCATTTTAATGCTCCTTTCTTCTAAGTTAATTGCAGAAGAAAGTTGTTTAAATAATAAAAAGGTCAAATACAATTAGTAAGTATTCTATTGCTGAAATTCCGTGATTATGTACAGTACCTAATTAAGGGTATTATGAGAACTGTTTACACACTTATTCTTGAGAGATGCATTTCTATTAGATATTCCTGGGAGAGTTTCCAAGGTGGCAGTTCTAGAAAGAGAACAGCATGAGAATGAAAACAAAATGGCTAGACACATTTCTAAAAAGTAGTGGAAAATGGCAGTCTATCATTCTTCCATTCCATTGTTATTCCTTCCCCAAAGACTTACCTATATCCTTTGAGGAATTTAACAAGGGTTGCCAAGGGTGAGAAAAGTATGTGCATTCCAGTTAATACTGTAACTTATACAAGGATATGTATAATTTTATGTTTTCTAAAACCATTGAATTTTAAAGCTTAGAGAGTACTCATTGTTTATCTGGAGTTACTTGCAGTTACTGTAGAAATCTGTTTAATCAAAGGGATGACTATTACTTTGTGATATGATTTATTTCATTTTTTTACAGCTGTAGTTGTTAAAAACTGCTTCTTAGATTGAGGCAAAATCTGTGTTGTGGCATTCACCACATTTGAGGAGTTGAGATTCAGTATAAAAGTAGATGGATTAGGATAGCATAGGAGCACAGATGTTCATCCTAGTAGCAGGAGATAAAGTGGAGTTATAGAAGGTCTATAGATGTAAGGGAGGGAAAATGTGGATGTACTCATTATATCAATTCCATATTGTCTAATACAGGGAGGAGAGTCATCATGGAGATGAGGAAGGGGGAAGAAGTTCTAGGAAAAGGCATGAAATGGATGGATTCAGGCAGTGTAAGAGTATTGCCAGGCAGTATTAAGGGCCCACGTGAGGTTAGCTGCTGAAAGAGTTGAATTTTTGCCCATTTGGAGTTTTGCTAATTGAGGACAAAAGAGGGAAGTGGGGGACAAGAGAATTGAGGAAATAGTCAAAGGAGTGATTATAATGGTGGACCATGGGATCTAAGGTGGTTAAGTTACAGGCATAAGGATATGAGGGAGGCTGAAGGGCAGTGAAAAAAGGTGGTTACATTAGTGGGTTGTAGATCTCAGTGGGGTCAAAGATTTGTTGGAATCAGGGTACTGGATGGAGTAATAGAAGGTGAATACAGACAGTCCCTGACTTAGAACAACTTAAAATTGTTTGACTTTATGATGGTGGAAAAGCAATACACATTCATTAGAAACAATATTTCTAGTACCTGTACAACCATTCTGTTTTTCACTTTCAGTATAGTATTCAATAAATTATATGAACTTTTTGACACTTTATTATAAAATAGGCTTTGTGTTAGATGGTTTTGCCGAATTGTAGGTCAATGTACGTGTTATGAGCACTTTTTTTATTTTTTATTTTTTTATTTTTTTTTTGAGATGGAATCTCGCTCTGTCGCCCGGGCTGGAGTGCAGTGGCGCAATCTGGGCTCACTGCAAGCTCCGCCTCCTGGGTTCACGCCATTCTCCTGCCTCAGCCTCCCGAGTAGCTGGGACTACAGGCGCCCGCCACCTCGCCTGACTACTTTTTGTATTTTTTTTTAGTAGAGACAGGGTTTCACCGTGTTAGCCAGGATGATCTCGATCTCCTGACCTCGTGATCTGCCCGTCTCGGCCTCCCAAAGTGCTGAGATTATAGGCTTGAGCCACCGCGCCCGGCCTATGAGCACTTTTAAAGTAGGCTGTGCTAAACCATGGTGTTTGGTAGGTTACATGTGTTTGATACATTTTCAGCTTAAGGTATTTTCAACTTACAATACATTTTTCAGGAAGTAGCCCCATTGTAAGTTGAGTATTATCTGTACTTGAAATTGAGATTATGGAAGCAATGCAGTTAGTAATGAAAAGGTAAAGGAGTTGTCATGGAGTTGGCTTCTGAGGTAGTAAAGAAAGGATAAGGCCAGACATGGTAGGTCACACTTATAATTCCAGCACTTTGGGAGGCTGAGGTGGGAGGATTGCTTGAGGCCAGGAGTTTGAGACCAGCCTGGGCAACAGCGAGACCTCATCTCTGTTTTTAAAATAAAAATGAAAGAATAAGATTGCAGAAAATTTGGTTGAGGAGCTGAGAGGCCAGGGTATTTTAGTGGGATTATCTGCTACAGACTTTGAAACCACCAATACTGTTGTATTACAGCAGTAATGGTGTTGGTGAGAGGGAGTGAACTGGGTACTGAAATCTTTGTAAAATGAAGGGGAATTAACACTTGTAATTGTGTAAATGACTGCAGCAAAGAAGAACAGGGTCATCATGTTGTAAGCATCATGTGGTTTTCCAGAGGGATCTGTCGTAGAACACAATTTCTTTGATTGAGACATACTTCTGTCTCATCAGTACAGTTTAAGATTACATTAGCTTTCTAACTCATAGAAAGTTACTGATTCATGAATTCATGGGCAATTTGAATATACAGGTCTTTTTTATATCTCTTGCTGCCTACTTTAAACCCCACCCCATACTTGCACTTTGGAGAGCAAACCTTTAAGGCGCAGATTCCATTTTGTTCATTTTAGCTCTTAATCATATTTTGAGTTTTATTTTTATAATTATCTTACCGGGGGTGATCTAGTAAGTTGGCTGTCAGCAATTTGATCAGTCTATTAAAGTGTCAAAGGCATTGAAGTTTGAAAAATATGATTCTAAATGATTTATAAAGTGCTTAATGGGCCATGGTCCCTAGCTTAATCTTCTAAAATGAATAAGATTGTTGACAGTTATTTAAATCACACTGTTTGGGTATTCAGCAGACCTCAGAGCCTCTTACCTATACAGTTGGCTAGTCCTTAATTTGTCAACATACTCACAAGAAGATGATGAAAAACTTGAATCCTTTTATCAAGCGTTGGTGCATGAGTCTAGTATATGCCCAAAGTACCAATTGAATAACCATATCCAAACAGGAAATGAGGTTAGTTCAACCATAGTCTTTACTTAATGAAATTTTGGTATACTTATTTCATAATCTATTGCATTTTGCATTTTGAAAATGTATGTAACATTTGTGTCTTCTATTACCTTTGTTCTCTTTGGGTTTTAAAACTAATCTACAGTAGCTGTGAGATTTTTATCCTTGGAATGTAATCCTCCTTAGTAACTAGAAACTTGGGTTCATTTGAAGCCATTCTTTTGCTATCATACTATCCACATCAACCTTAAAGTCTCTCTCAACACTGTTTATTCTGTTGTTCTGTTTTGAGGATCATATTTGTGGAAGATGGTAGTAAACAGAAATACCTCCATTATAATATCATCAGTTAATATTTTATGGTCTTTCCTAAGCAGTGCAGGTTCATTCATTCATTCATTCATTTTTTTTTTCTGAATATGACTTTGAAAGTTCTTCTTAGGGCCTTAGTTTTTATTTTGTTTTGGTTTTCTAAGAGTTACTTATCCTGGACTTTTATCTTTCTCATGCTGTTCTGATGAGTTCTCTCTCTCTCTCTCGTACATCCTTAGTTACATAATCTCTTAATAATAGGCTCATACTCAGAGTTTTTCAAAATCTATTGTTTTTTAAGTGGTACCTAACCTTTAGGAAGAGAAGAAGATGAAGTCTGTTGTCCTAACATTTAGGATATATGCATCTATTACTTTTGTTCTGCTTTATTACTATTTGCAGTTCTAAGGTGAAATCGTTAGCTTCCTGAAATTTCTCTTCTTTTCTCAAAATTTCAGTCCCTTCTTCATCTTGCTTTACTGTTTGGAACTGTGTTCAGGATAATAGTTCCCTTCTCTGTAATATGGTAAGAGTATAATCTTAGGAATCAGACAGTCCTAGATTGAATTCCAGGCTATGCCACTTTCTTGCTGTGTGACTTTTGGCAAGTTACCTAACCTTTCCAAATCTCAATTTTTTTTTCTGCAAAGTAGGTACTAGGAGTTGTTAAACACAAAACGGGTATCAACTGCTAATTGTGGCCTCTGTCGTCGTCGTCTTCCTTTTTTTTTTTTTTTAAATTGAGATGGAGTTTTGCTCTTGTTGCCCAGGCTGGACTGCAATGGCACGATCTCGGCTCACTGCAACCTCTGCCTCCTGGGTTCAAGCGATTCTCATGCCTCAGTCTTCTGAGTAGCTGGGATTACAGACATGCGCCACCACGTCCTGCTAATTTTTGTGTTGTTAGTAGAGACAGGGTTTCTCCATGTTGGTCAGGCTGGTCTTGAACTGCCAACCTCAGGTGATCTGCCCACCTTGGCCTCCCAAAGTGCTGGGATCACAGGCGTGAGCCACCATGCTCGGCATGTGTCCTCTGTCTTCTTAGAGGAAATTATTAATTCAATCAGTCATGGTTGTATTTGGGATAAACTCATAGTCTCAACTATTTCTACTGTACAAAATTAGACTTCCAGCAAGTGTTAGAAGACAAGGTTTCTATCATAATCTCTTTCTTCTTCTATGCAACCTTTGTAATTTATGTCAGTATCACCTGGCCATGATTTCCTTTTATCTTCACCCAAGTGCTCTGTACCATTTTGGAGGAGACTGTGTGTAGCAGCTGGTGGGACTTGTCCTGGACAAGGATATGAATGTGTCAAGAGTTACCAGTAATACACGTATTTAAGGAGAAGGATGGCGTAGGGGTAGATACCTAGGGAAGTGTGAGGACAGGAAAGCAATTAAATACATGGTAGGTTGTACTTGGGACAATCATTGTTAAACAGATTGGATGGGAAGCCATGGTTAGAAATTGTTGGTAGGCAAAGATCAGCAGAATGATGGGCCAGCTGGAATTTCTTTTGAGATAGAGATTTGATGAGCAAGTTGCCAGTAATGACCTGAAAGCAGATAGTACTCTCTGGGTCACTGACAAGTTCATTGAGATTGCACTCGCTCATAATTGTCTGGACAAGTTTATAATTTGATTATATATAGGGCTGTTACCATTCCCTATTTGTAGATTTGTTAGATACAATTGTTTCTTTTGAATAAGATTTATCCACTTGTATTCTCTTGAATTCTGAATCCGAGTGATTTGTTTCCCTTGTGTTAAGTAGTTATTTATTCAGTGCCCACTATATGATAAACATCTCATCAGGTCTTTGTAGATTTCCTGTTTTTTCCACCATGGCTTCCTGACATGAACTTACTGCCACTGTATTCACCTTTGGTTTTTCCAGATGTAGCCTGCCTTGTGTTTATTTTGGTTCCTCTGCTCCTTGAATATATAGTACAGTGGTTAAGAGCAGGTCTCTGGAGCCAAGTCTATTTGCATTTGCATCTCAACTTCATCTTACTAGCTGTGGAGTTACAGTCAAGTTTATTGAACCTCTCTGTGTCTCAGTTTTCTCATCTCATCAATAATGGTACAGTGCAGGCCAGGTAATCCTAGCACTTTGGGAGGCCGAGGCGGGTGGATCCCCTGAGGTCAGGAGTTGAAGACCAGCCTGGCCAACATGGTGAAGCCCCGTCTCCACAAAAAAATACAAAAATTAGCTGGGCGTGGTAGCACACGCCTGTAATCCTAGATATTTGCGAGACTGAGGCAGGAGAATTGCTTGAACCTGGGAGGCAGAGGTTGCAGTAAGCCAAGATTGCGCCACTGCACTCCAGCCTGGGTGACGGAGCAAGAATGTCTCAAAAGCAAAAAGCAAATAGTACAGTGCAGGGGGTTTTGTGATGATTAAATATAATAATATATAAAAAATGGTTAGAACCTGACTCATTGTAAGCTCTCAGATGTTAATAGTAACTTCATATGATGACTTCTAATTCTCAGAGCTTTTCCCTAAGTAGTCATTTTGTTGGAGCGGCTGAAGTTCAGAGAGAAAGCAACTTTTCTAAAACGTGATCTCACTAGCTAAATATTTAGCTGTTATCTCACTAGCTAAATATGTTTTTTCTGTTGATAAAGTATGAAAGAAGTAATACTTATTGAGAGTTGTCCACCTCTGTTTCTCATAGGAATGACAAAAGTATATTAAAAAGGGTGAGGGAGGCTTTAGAAAGATGCTGTACATTGATGATGGTAATAAATATTCAACAAGCATTTGAGTTCCTCTGGAGTACCAGGCACTGTGTTAGGAGTTAAACACAGTCCTGACCTTGAGGAGTTGACAGGCTGGTGAGTAAAGCAAACAAGTAAATTGACAGAATACTCATTGGTAAGTATTATGATTAAATGCAGATACTGTAAGAACACATAGGATGAGACTTTTACTCAGATATTTTGGGGGTGGGTTGTGGAATTGGTTTCGAGGAAGAAGTGAATGTGATACATGAAATAATTTTGCTTTCCTTCTGAAAAATGAAAAGATTTTGAAGGAAAGTTTCAAATGTTTGGAGTCTCTTAAAATCTTCTCAGGGAAGTAAGTAATGACGTCTTTTTTCTCGTTAATAAATGTTTCTGTAGGAAATCTATTATCTAGTTAGTTGTGCCCAATGGTGGGGTTTTTTTTTCTTTTAAAAATAATAAAAACAAGGATTGGCTTGCTTACTGGTTTACTTTTCACTGTTATATGCTGTTTCCAACAGAGGCTTCTCTTTTTATTTTGACTTCCTCTAGAATAGAATGTAATTTCATAGTACTTTTCTTGTTATCAAAAACAAAAAACAAAATCCTCGAAAGTCAGAAATCAAAAGATTGCCTTTTTCCCCCCTTTGACCTAATAAAGGAATATATTTAAACGTTAATATCAGAAGCTAGAGAAAAATTGAAAAAAAAATTCATAGGAGGGTCAGGTGCAGGGGCTTACTTAGGCCTGTAATCCCAGCACTTTGTGAGGCTTGAGTCAGGAGGGTTGTTTGAGCCCAGGAGTTTGAGACCAGCCTGGGCAACATAGCAAGACCCTGTCTCTACAAAAAGTTTTTTAGAATTAACCAGGCGTGGTGGCATGTGCCTCTCTAGTCCTGGCTACTTGAAGCTGAAGCAGGCAGCTTACTACACCCAGAAGGTCGAGGCTGCAGTGACCAGTGAGCTATTTACTGTACCATGGCACTCTGAACAGATGGGAGACCCTGTCTCATAACTTTTTTTTCCATAGAAACTTCTTGGTAATTGATTTTGATTTTTCATAGGAACTTCTTGGTAATTGATTTTGAGGTAGGACTGAGTGTTATACTTCGTGGGTAGGGTAAAGAGGAAGGTAGGGGTTTGTGAGGATTAGCTACTAATTAACCATCAATTAGTCTCGTTTCTAAAATCTCATCTGTATGTAAATTGACAGAAGACATTTTTCTTTTTGATCACATAAAGCTTTGGAATGTAGAGTAATGACATTTGAGATACATGCTGATAGAAGAGATTCTTTATTATAAGCAATGGAATTTAAAATTTGTTTCTTAATTGACCACAGAAAGCAGTCTGGGTCCAGAAAAATTGCTTAGATGGGTCATCACTAAGAAATTTACTATTGTTATATATTTATAACATATATGTATAACACACACACATATATAACATATATATTTTTATAACATATATATGTTATATATTTCCTTTAATGTCTTTAGAAATCCTTTGTGTACTAAACTTTGATGGAGTCTTTCATATTAGCAGAAAGAAAATCTGAATCTTTCTTGCCACTCTTTCCACAAATAATTTTGGTAGTTTTTTTGAGAGAGTCTCACTCTGTCACCCAGGCTGGAGTACAGTGGCTCCATCTCAGCTCACTGCAACCTCCTTCTCCTGGGTTCAAGCGATTCTTGTGCCTTAGTCTCTCGAGTTGCTAAAATTACAGGCATGTACCATCACATCCAGCTAATTTTTTTTTTTTTTTTTTTTTGAGATGGCGTCTCACTCTGTCACCCAGACTGGAGTGCAGTGGCACAATCTTGGCTCACTTGGCTCACTGCCTGATTCAAGCAATTCTCCTGCCTCAGCCTCCCAAGTAGCTGGGACAACAGGTGCGCGCCACCAAGCCCAGCTAATTTTTTTGTATTTTTAGTAGAGACGGGGTTTCACCATGCTGACCAGGCTTGAACTCTTGACCTCGTGATCCGCCTGCCTTGGCCTCCCAAAGTGCTGGGATTACAGGAGTGAGTTACTGCACCCAGCCACTCCCACAAATATTTTATTGTACAGAATTTAGTATGCAAGGATTAGGAAGAGGGTGTGTGCTTGTGTGTGTGTGTGTGTGTGTGTGTGTGTGTGTGTGTGTCTTTTAGGGTCTTTTATACCTCACTGAGAATAAACATCTGACATTTCCCTGTAACATTCTTTAAGTAATTTCTTTTTTAACCTTTTCTCCACCCTATCATCTTGTAGTTTAAGTAATTTCTTATGAATCTTTCTTAAGGAAGAAAATCCCCTGAATTATAAAGTCTCTTATTTTCTCATAGATGTACTTGAAGGATATAATGGAACAATATTTGCATATGGACAGACATCCTCTGGGAAGACGCACACAATGGAGGTAACATTTTATAATCTGTGCTTAGATGTAGTTTGCAATACATACAGCATTCATTCATTATTTGTGATACTGTTTCACCATGCATAAACATTTTAATTTACTCTTTATTGCCTTTTCTCATACAGATAATATGCATGTAACATCATTGTTGGAATCTAATCAGTTCCTGAGTTTAAATAGTAAGGGATACCTGTATTTGAGATTATATTTGAGATTGTTTTATCAGTTAGCATAACCATAAAATAATGAACATTTTAGACAAGAATTTTCTATCACCCTGTTATATGGGAAATTTTGAATGCTTATGTGTTGTTGATTCTATTTAGTATAAATAACTTTTTCCTGTTCTCCTTGGCTCCTCCTTCCTCAAATTACCTCTTAGTCTTCTCTGATAAGAATGTTGCCATAATTATCAGTGCTGCTGTTAATAATAGATGGGGACTCACTATAGCTTTGCTTCTAGAAAACAGCCTGTGATTTTTCTGCCACTGCTAAAGAGCATCTGTTTTTATCATTTATTTGACTATACTATATTAAGTAAATGACTGCTTTTAGTGTGATTCATATTACTGATTTTCATATCATAGAGAACAAGGACATCCTAGTATTTGCATGAATTTGCCTTGAAGTAGAAGGAGCAATGTAGAATTATGGAAAGAAACTAAAATCTTTTTTATTATGTTCATTTTACAATGAACATTTTACAAGCATGGATAATCTAAATCTAGTGATTAAATGAAGTGTTAAGATCTGTTGGTAACCCATGTGGTTGATGTACAGTACTATGTGTATGTGTAATAGTTGAATTGGATTTTTTAGGTATTTACAGAGCCGTTTCCACAAAATACAGTTCCCATCTTTTCTTGACTATAAGTTGTAGATTGAAACTCTTTGTTTTTACTTCATATTTTATAATTTGTCTAAGAAGTCTGGTTTTGTTTTTTGTTTAGGGTAAACTTCATGATCCAGAAGGCATGGGAATTATTCCAAGAATAGTGCAAGATATTTTTAATTATATTTACTCCATGGATGAAAATTTGGAATTTCATATTAAGGTAAATTCCTTGAGGAAAGTTTGTATTTTATTTTACAGCAAGAATACTGCTCTTAAAAAATAGTAAATGCTAGTTTCTTTAAAGTAATTTTAAAAATTATTTTTATGGAAAGGCATAGTTGAAAGATCATTCACGTTAGTAAACTTGGATTCTTGTTCATCTGCCATTAGATGAACAGGAATGTTAACTAACTTAAATGATTTAGTCTTTAGCCTCCTCCATAAAATAAAGGAGGTTGCTTTATTGCAGAACTTGAAAGTTTCTACTACACGAAACTATTCTAATTCGTTTTAGATGAAGATAATGTGAATTATGTCCAGTGAGAAGACTGCTTAAATAACTAAGCTAATTTGGTTAATTTATGTCTTCCCATTAGAATGTGAACTATGGCTGGTATGTTGATAACTGTTCTCCTAGTCTAAACAGTGCCTAGCACTCAGACCTCAATATGTGAGTAAGTTATTATATAATTTTAGTTGATTGATGTTTTTTTAAATTTGCCCTTTAGGTTTCATATTTTGAAATATATTTGGATAAGATAAGGGACCTATTAGATGGTAAGTTAAATTCTTGCTAGTTAATCAGTTTTAAATAGCATCTGTTAATTCCTTTTTAATAGTAGATATGAGACTATTTCTTTGTAACCTGTATGAAACTGTCTTAAGTTATTGGAAATAGAATTTTTTTTTCTTCTAAAGTTTTAGTTGAATACCTCTAAATAGAATAACTTGTTTAAAGCGATGTTTATGGGTACTTCTTAAGTAGTAATTAGAGCACTGGACTGGGAGTTACATAATCTGAGCCCTGAGTTCTAGTATTCTGTCAGCTCTCAATTAGATACGTTGTCCTTAGGCAAATCATTGAACCACTCCCGGTTAACGTTCTTGTTTATAAAATGTGGGTGGTATAGGTTGGAGTGGTCCTAAAATTCTATATTGTTAGATTGGTTTCTATTTAGATCTCCTACTGTGTCTATAAGGTCTGCTTTAGAGCAATGTTTTAGCACTTTTTTTAGAGTTCAACTATTGCTGTTAGGCTGCTCAGAGAAGCCTATCAATTGAATTATTTCACATCCAGTGTTAGTTTTAGGAGAATGTTGCTAATATTTATTTTTCTTTTTCAGTTTCAAAGACCAACCTTTCAGTTCATGAAGACAAAAACCGAGTTCCCTATGTAAAGGTATTTATAGTACAGTTGTCTAGAAAAACCCTGTAATACTTTTTTTTTGAGACAGTCTCACTCTGTCTCCCAGGCTGGAGTGCAGTGGTGCAATCTTGGCTCACTGCAACCTCTGCCTTCCAGGTTCAAGCAATTCTCCTGCCTCAGCCTCTTGAGTAGCTGAGGTTACAGGCGTGTGCCACCACGCCCAGCTAATTTTTGTATTTTTAGTAGAGACAGGATTTCACCATGTTTGCCAGACTGGTCTCAAACTTCTGATCTCCTGATCCACCCGCCTTATTTATTTATTTATTATACGGAGTCTCACTGTGTTGCTCAGGCTGGAGTGCAGTGGCTCACTGCAACCTCCACCTCCCAGGCTCAAGCAATTCTTCTGCCTCAGGCTCCCAAGTAGCTAGGATTGCAGGCATCTCCCACTGCGCCTGGCTAATTTTTGTATTTTTATTAGAGACAGGGTTTCACTATGTTGGCCAGACATTAATGTATTTTTAAAAATTATTTCACAGGGGTGCACGGAGCGTTTTGTATGTAGTCCAGATGAAGTTATGGATACCATAGATGAAGGAAAATCCAACAGACATGTAGCAGTTACAAGTAAGTAGAAAATAACACTGGTTAGGATTTAAAACCAGCTTAAAATATCCTTATCCAGGTGATTAATTATAAGATTGCTTTAGGGAAATTGTTAAGAGGAAATCATGTTTATTTATATTTGTGTAATTTCCTTGCAGATATGAATGAACATAGCTCTAGGAGTCACAGTATATTTCTTATTAATGTAAAACAAGAGAACACACAAACGGAACAAAAGCTCAGTGGAAAACTTTATCTGGTTGATTTAGCTGGTAGTGAAAAGGTAAAGTCTTCATGTATTTTGATAAATATTTAAGCATCTTTGTAAACTTTAGTTTGAATTGGGAGTTATGCAGGATTCGTTGTTGCATCTTGAAAACTTATCAAATTGGATTTGGTAACCTGAGATTTGTAACTGCTGATACCATTGCTTTATGATGACATCAACTGAATAATCAGTTCCAAGTTACTGTTGTTTGACCATAGTCTAGTTCAACTCATAAATAGTTTCTGTGACTTAAGATGTGTTCATGGTGAGAACTTGTTCAGTGTATGTTGTTATAAACTTTATTAGGTATCCCTTTTCTAATTTTTGATATGTATTTTATCCATATTGGCCAGCGGGGTCCCTATTAAAACTGGTAACTGTCCATTAGTCTTTTCTGGTTTGGTTGGACTTGCTTCTTTCCTTTGGATGATTGTTTCATTATTACAATTCTATACAGTCTGATTCTCGTCTGTATCAAATTAAGTTTGAATGTTATAATAGGGACCTCTGTGACCATTTTTGCTGTTGTGCTAATTTTGTTTCTTCTGCTTAGAATGATACATCTGTTCTGTTCTGTTGTGAAGTCATACACATCTTTCAAAGATTATCTAATGTTGAGAATTCTCCTAAGTTGTTTCTTCAGCCAACATTGCTAATTTATTGGTCTGACCTATCTTTAACATAGATACTAGCTGGGCGTGGTGGCACAAGCCTGTAATCCCAGCTACTGGGCAGGCTGAGGCAGGAGAATTGCTTGAACCCAGGAGGCGGAGGTTGCAGTAAGCCGGAATTGAGCCACTGTACTCCAGCCTGGGTGACAGAGTGAGACTCAGTCTCAAAAAAAAAAAGCCACATAACATAGATATTTAGATACTTTATTTTTTTTTATTTTTTATTTTTTTTAGAAGAAGCAGGTTTGCTTATATAATGAGTTTAAACTCAGTCTCTATTTTCTAATAGTTACAACATCAACATTATGCATTAGCCAGTTTTAGAAGTTTCCTCTTTTCTAATGTAGCAAAGGGGACTAACAGATTAATGAACTACAAATTTACATTTAAAGCGGTTATTTTCAAGAGTACCTACAAACTACAGATAAAATTTGATGTCTCTCTAATCAAACTCTTAAGAGTAGTACTCAAGAAATGGTGGTACCTAAGAGTAAATGCTTGGCAAATAAGATCATGAAGCTTTTCATGTTCTTTTTTCTTTTTTACTGGTTGTTGATGACCTCTGAAAATTTTAGAAAATTTAAAGAAAATTTTTGTAATTTTGTTTCGTTCTTTTGAAATCTTATGTATAGGTTAGTAAAACTGGAGCTGAAGGTGCTGTGCTGGATGAAGCTAAAAACATCAACAAGTCACTTTCTGCTCTTGGAAATGTCATTTCTGCTTTGGCTGAGGGTAGTGTGAGTATACATGTCTTCTATCTCCCTGTTACCTTATGGGGCATTATTTAAATACAGGTGTATATGTGTGCATGGGTGTTAGAGAGGGAGAGAGAGAGAGTCACTGTGTTTGAATCAGTATGTGTAAGTTAGTTGTCTTTTGGGAGTTTATAATATTGTATGTATATCCTAGTTCACATTTTAATATCAAATAGTTAACTGAAATAACCTTTTAATTTATTTAAAGTAGCATATTTTTATAACATTTTATTGTACAGAAACCCACTGGTCTTATTTTCTTTCTTTGTTTTTGTATGCAGACATATGTTCCATATCGAGATAGTAAAATGACAAGAATCCTTCAAGATTCATTAGGTGGCAACTGTAGAACCACTATTGTAATTTGCTGCTCTCCATCATCATACAATGAATCTGAAACAAAATCTACACTCTTATTTGGCCAAAGGTTTGTTGTTAAGAAAGTACAAAACCCAAATGTAGATAGACCTTTTGTTTATAAAATGTAGGAAAATGTGAGCTCTTATTCCAACTTGTACATATTGTTTTGTGCTAGACACACTCAGTTTGAATTGATGACAGATAATACAAGATGGGCCTGTTTTTGATACTACTTGGTTTAAGTTTTAGTACACATTAAAGTCAGATGTAATTTTAGTCAAATTTATGTGACAAGCTGTAATTTGGTATTAAAGAAAATAAGCATTTGACTCAAATAATGATGTAAAAGCCTGGCAAACATAATCCTGTGTTAGGCCTGTAGACATGCATGACAGGTTAACATCTATATGAGATGATTAGGAAAATCAGTAATGATGATTCCGTCTTTGACTTTCAACAGTAATTTCTTAATTCAGCCTTGCAAACAAATTGGAAAAATATAGGTCTTTGTCTTTTATTTTTAGTGATTTTTTTTTTTTTAAGCTATTGATGGATTTTGGAGCAGACTCAAATTTAGTTGGGTTGTAAATAACCTCATAGGTTGTGTCTTTTAGTATTTAGTCTAAGAGATTATTGGACAAGAATAAATTTCTTAGCCATATATACATATATTCCATATAGATAAAATTAAAAATAATTTCAGTCTCATCCCTTTTTTCCTCCAATTACATCTCTTAGGGCCAAAACAATTAAGAACACAGTTTGTGTCAATGTGGAATTAACTGCAGAACAGTGGAAAAAGAAGTATGAAAAAGAAAAAGAAAAAAATAAGATCCTGCGGAACACCATTCAGTGGCTTGAAAATGAACTCAACAGATGGCGTAATGGTAATAACTTAAGAATTTGTCATCTTAAGTTTGTTAAATACAGATTTAGAGCATAGAAACGTAGAAATAGTTCAGCAAAATCAGTAAGTGACTAGATCAAGAAATTTAATAGACATCGAAATAATTATTTAAAATCTAATAGAAATCCTGGAGCTGAAAAATAAAATGAGCAAAATGCAGTAGAGACCATCAGTAGTAGAATTAATTGACCAGAAGAAAGCATCTGAACTTGAAGACAGATTATTTGAAAATAACACAATCAGAGAATAAAAAGTTTAAAAGAACGACGCTGAGCGCAGTGGCTTACGCCTGTAATCCCAGCACTTTGGGAAGCCGAGGTGGGCAGGTCACCTGAGGTCAGGAGTTAGAGACCAGCCTGGCCAACATGGTGAAACCCCATCTCAACTGAAAATACCAAAATTAGCCTGGCATGGTGCTGGGCAGCTGTAATCCCAGCTAATGAGAAGTCTGAGGCAATAGAATTGGTTGAACCCTGGAGGCAGAGGTTGCAGTGAGCCTAGATTGCACCACTGTACTCCAGCCAGGGTGACAGATTGAGACTCCGTCTCCAAAAAAAAAAAAATTTTTTAAAGGAATGAAATTGAAATTAGTTTTAGACATGTTGTTTCTTATTAACCACTTTGTCATATTTTAGGGGAGACGGTGCCTATTGATGAACAGTTTGACAAAGAGAAAGCCAATTTGGAAGCTTTCACAGTAGATAAAGATATTGCTATTACCAATGATAAACCAGCAACCACAATTGGAGTTATGGGAAATTTTACTGATGCTGAAAGAAGAAAGTGTGAAGAAGAAATTGCCAAATTATACAAACAACTTGATGACAAGGTAGGTATTTTCCCGATTTAGGTCTGTTTTATATTAGGATACTATTGACATGAGTGTTTTTATTTTCTAATTTTTCATATTTTAGTGCTGTGGGCACTTAGGATCTTTATACATATTCCTTGATTTCTGTTAATCTTGTAAAAATTATTAACAAAATAAGTCATAATTTCTATGTGGAAACTGTATGAGGGTGTATCTTTTTTCCCCCTCTTTTTAAGCTGAAAGAATTTTATAAGGCAGCAGTCCCCAGCCTTATTGGCACCAGGGACTGGTTTCAGGGAAGACAATTTTTCCATGGACCAGGGTGGGGGAGATGGTTTTGGGATGAAACTTCCACCTTGGATTATCAGGCATTAGATTCTCATAAGGAACCTGTAACCTAGATCTCTTGCATGCACAGTTCATAATAGAGTTCACACTCTTAATGATATTCTAATGCCGCTGTTCTGTCAGAAGGCGGAGCTTAAGTGGCAATGCTTGCTGCTCACCTCCTGCTGTGCGTCCCGGGTCCTAACAGGCTTCCAGTACTGCTCTGTGGCCTGGGGACTGGGGGACCCCTGTTCTAATGAAAACTTGGCATTGGGTCATTGGGAGCCTTAGTGATACCAACTGTTAGAATCAGGGCTCTGAAGATTCCAATAAAAGATGATGTAGGAGATTAAGGGGAACACAATAGAGTGGAAATAATATCTTTCTGCTTTGCATATGGAAGTAAAGTCAATAGTATGAATAATAGCAAATAAAGAACATAAGAATGGAAGGCAAGAACAAGAGCAGTAAAGAAATTAGGCTGGGCGTGGTGGCT
>NW_012101787.1:642768-653447 GCF_000951045.1 Mandrillus leucophaeus
AAGTGCTGGGATTACAGGCGTGAGCCACCACGCTCGGCTGAAAATATTTTTTTAAGCTGATATTTTTAATGTGTTTTAAGCAGAGATGGCAGATTCGAAGTACATGACCATTATAAGTATTGATGATTGAAAGAAATTCCTTTTGTTTTGCCATTTTCTTAAAAGACATTAAAATAAGCAATGTTGAATTTGGAGAAATGGTTTTGAATATTTGTGGGGGAGTAGTAATCTTATAACCTGTATTGGGAAACAACTAGAACCAGGTTGTTAACTACTTGGTTAACTGGATACTTCAAATTCTAGGATGAAGAAATTAACCAGCAGAGTCAACTGGTAGAGAAACTGAAGACGCAAATGTTGGATCAGGAAGAGGTGAGTTGAGTACCTTTTATATTGCTTCCAGAAAAGCTTTATAGTTTTGGTTTCTGAATCCCATTGACTTTGTCTTTAGTAGTTGTATAATTTTGGGTATGACTCCCTTTGTGGGAATAAGAATGTCACATGGATAAAATGAGTTTTTACTCGTTCGTCGTATCTACCCACATAAAATCTGTTGTTCATTTCTGCCATCGTTTTTTTCATCCTGGTTCTTGACTTTTCTCTTCTTGTCACCTACTTTGGATTCTCATTTTACCTTCTAGCCTAGCAGAGCAGGGGGATAATTGAAAAGCAGTCCTTTAAAATTTTTCTGTGGGAGTGGTGTGTAGGTTGAAGACAAAGACTGCTTCAGTAAGAAGGAGATACTCTCCGTCGGTGAACTTAATCCTGGTCAGATCATCTTTCAACTATAGCATTTTGTATTTCAACTATAAGTGCATTATTCCTCAAAGGGGCACTATTGACATTTTGCATTGGATAATTTATGTTTTTCTGTCCTTTGCATTATAGGACATTAAGCATTCCTGGTCCCTACTCCTAAATGCCATTAGCATTCTACCCTATTATTAACACTCCCACAGATTTCCAGGTATCCCTACAGGAGAACCACTAATGTGGATGATTGTGGTGTTCTCCTAATCAGTCTCTTGGTGTCCTTGCAGTTCAGATTTTGTGCTGATACCAGGTTTTGTTTTTGTTTTTGTTTTTGATACGAAGTCTCACTCTTGTCCCCCAGGCTGGAGTGCAGTGGCGTGATCTCGGCTCGCTGCAACCTCCGCCTCCCGGGTTCAAGTGATTCTCCTGCCTCAACCTCCCGAGTAGCTGAGATTACAGGTGCCCGCCAGCACGCCTGGCTAATATTTTTGTATTTTTAGTAGAGACGGGGTTTCACCATGTTGGCCAGGCTGGTCTCAAACTCCTGACCTCGTGATCTGCCCGCCTCGGCCTCCCAACGTGCTGGGATTATAGGCGGGAGCCACCCCGCCTGGCCCAAATCTAAATTTTTAAGCAACTCTTGTAGAATGCTGTTTTCCTTTATTACATTAATTTGCGTGTGACTGCAGTCGATCTCTCATAGCCAGCTTCTCCATGAATACCCTTTCCTGTATTACTAAGCATTTTATCTGTCCTGTCCCTCTCTTATGGTTCTTACCTTCTATCTTGTATTGCACTTATTCATGTACCTATCTTCTCTTCTACTGTGTTCCTTAAACATACAGTCTTTGATTTTCTTTCTGCCTTGCAGCATCCAGCACAGTGCTTGCACATAGTTGACATTTAGTAAACCTGTTTAATGAATAAATGTTGCCACACTGAATACCATCCATATTTCACTCCGTTTGTTCTTGGCAAATGGTGAAGCTTCATGGGTGTTTTTTAAAACCTGCATACTTTTGGGGAAAATAAATTATTTTCTGTCCTGTAGCTTTTGGCATCTACCAGAAGGGATCAAGATAATATGCAAGCTGAGCTGAATCGCCTTCAAGCGGAAAATGATGCCTCTAAAGAAGAAGTGAAAGAAGTTTTACAGGCCCTAGAAGAACTTGCTGTCAATTATGATCAGAAGTCTCAGGAAGTGGAAGACAAAACTAAGGAATATGAATTGCTTAGTGATGAACTGAATCAGAAATCGGTAGGATATAGCTTTATTTTCTTTTTTAATGCTTTAGTACAAGTATTCTTAACCTAAAAACTACTTAAGTAACTTATTTCTATGTAAGTCAAATATCGATAACATCAATTTTCAAGGACTCGGGTTTCAACTTCTATTCTTTCTGTATATGAAGCCTTAGAGGTGGAGGAAGACAGTTATCTTAGTTCCTAAGGTCTGTTAATATCTAATTTAAATGCTATTTTAAAGGATGTTTGCTACTCCTAGTGTTTAATTTTTTTAATTTAGTATATAGCATGTGGAACCTAATGTTATTACTAATGTTAAAGGAAAAATAATTTAAAGCTCCTAGTTGCCAAGTAAAGCTACTAGATGATTGTTCAAACAATAAATTAAATATGCAATACAAATTAAAATGCTATTTAATCAACTATGTGAATTATTTGGAATAGATGTGAGGATATGTAACTTAATACGATTTATGTTTTATTTACTGTTATATTTCCACTACCTGGAGCAGTGCCTTCTTAGCACAGTGTAGTTGTGGTTCCCCAATAGATGGAGATTTTTACTTGCTAAAAATTGATACAGGAGAGACATTGCCAACCTCCAACAGTGATGGCAGAAATAATATCTGTGATTGTTTCAACATCATGAAGGAGCTATTTTGTGATTTTGTTGTGGTTAATGCTAGCTTCTTGTTTAGAAATCAGCATCTAGAGTGGCACTCAGGACCCGTGTCCACCCTTTATTTCCCCACTCACATTAACTTGTCTAGAAGAAAGCAGTCAACAGTACAAAATAACACTTTTAAAAGGTTTCCTGCGCCCCTATGAGTTCCTTTTCTCTTTTTAATCTACAAAGTTACATTTAGCTTGAAGTTAACATTGAGTACTGTAGAGATCCAAGACACCATTATAACTAACTCTTACTGAGTTGCATTATTAACAAAGCTAATTGTTGTATGAAAGAATAACAGGAGTTTCTTACAACTCTGAAAGGTGGTCCTTGGCCACTGATTTTGGTCTTAAGACAGCTATATATATGTGTTTCACTTGTGGAGCTGAAATCTATCAGCATTACATTGATAATAGGAGTTAGAAATGCCTAGTGTTTAGCATCTATTTATGTGCTTAGACAGTGTTGCTGTTTAGTTGTTAGAGAAAACGGTAATTTAAACAATTATGGTAGAAGCATGCTATATTATACGACTTGCAAGATAATTGGTATCATATTGTAGATTAACCTGGGTGGATACACACTCTACTGATACTCAGAAACTTAAGGAAATGATAAACTACCATAAGAATTAAGCAGTTGGAATGATGGCATCTTTCCTAAAAGATACTGATGAAAAGTCAATAAATGGCATTAAAAATACAGTACAGTACAGGCATTAAAAATAAGCCCCACGCTTTTCAGATTTTGGAATGTTTGCATTATACTTACCACTTGAGCATTTCTAATTGGTAAGTCCAAATGCTTCAGTGAGCATTTTCTTTGAGCATCGTGTAAGCACTCAAAAAGTCCCAGATTTTGGAGCACTTCGGATTGGGGATGCTCACCTTGTATCTAATCTGCGATATGAGTTATTTTGAAGTGGGCCAAACTGGGTTGGACTTTTCAAAATTTGGTGATTTTGTAGCTGGTAAGCAAGCTATGATTTGAGATTTATAATTATAGTCATTAAACAGATAATATTATTTTATCATGATCTCCTGGATAATTGCTTGTATCATAGTATTGTCACATGGATTCTTTCCAGTGAATAAGTATATAGAAAGTAGATGAAGAAAGCATACTAACCATCTAGAAAACAGTGTCATTATAACGTTAATTTGCTGACTCACTTTCTAAAGATAAGACATAATATAGTAATAGATGATCAAATCTAGTTAAATTTGAGGCTTCCCATTTTTTTAGACAGAAAATATTATTCAATCTCAGGAATTTAGTGAAATAACAACACAAACTGCCTGCTCTTAATGGAAAACAATGTGGCTACTTTTACCATAGCCAATTAGGTCTAAAATATTTTTTAAGTTTGAGCTGGGAGCCCAAAACTTGGTAGATGGTTCAGGAAAATGAAAGCAGAAAAGGCATGGTTTTGTAAAACCATGTGTAAAACTTGAAACATCTGTGAGTATTTGATTTGAGTGTTCATGTAGATTTAACTATACTTTTTGTTTTGGGTTCTCTTAGGCAACTTTAGCGAGTATAGATGCTGAGCTTCAGAAACTTAAGGAAATGACCAACCACCAGAAAAAACGAGCAGCTGAGATGATGGCATCTTTACTAAAAGACCTTGCAGAAATAGGAATTGCTGTGGGAAATAATGATGTAAAGGTAAATATAATAACTAAATATTAAGGACAATTTTCTGTATACACTTGTACTTTTGTTTACTACTAATATGAAGTTCTTTTCGTATTCATGATCTCATCCTCACAATCAGTCATGTGTAGTAGGTGCTATTAACTGCATGTTAAATAGATCAGGAGGGAGCAAGAGAATAAGGGCGCCCAAATAGATAAATTCAGTAGGTGGCATTTATTGGACCTCATGTTTGATTCTTTACTATAACATTTTCCCCAACCTGGGCAATGTGGCAAAACCCTGTCTCTACAAAAAATACAAAAATGAGCCTGGCATGGTGGTGTGTCCCTATAGTCCCAGCTACTGGAGTGAGAGGATTGCTTGAACCTGGGAGGTCAAGGATGCAGTGAGCTGCAATCACACGACTGCACTCCAGCGTGTGCAACAGAACAAGATGCTGTCTCCAGAAAAAAAAAAAAAAAAGATTTAGCACTTAGAAATTACGTTAGTAAATTTCCATAAGTGAAATGATTGGAACAACAATTAAGATAAGTTCAGGGACCAGACATAGTGGCTCAAGCCTGTAATCCCAGCACTTTGGGAGGCCAAGGCGGGAGGATAACTTGAGCCCAGGAGTTCGAGACCAGCCTGGGCAACATGGCGAGACCCTGTCCCTACAAAAAACTTAAAAATTAGCCGAGCATGTGGGCATGGTGATACGTACCTGTAGTCCAAGGTATTTAAGAGACTGAGGCAGAAGGTTAAGGATGCTGTGAACTATGTTTGTGCCATGGCACTCCAGCCTGAGCAACAGAGTGAGACCCTATCTCAAAAAAAAAAAAAAAAAAAAATTAGCTCAGGGAATACATTTATAATGAATGGGCTTGTGGTTGCTTTAAATATTTAAAGAAAAGTAAAAGATGAGCACCGCTTTCTTAATTCTTTTTTATTTTAGTGTGAAAAATTGCAAACATATAATAGTAGAGAGAATAATGTAATGAGCTCCAGAGTTTTCAGTTTTCAAAATATTGCCATATTTTCTTTATATCTCTTTGTCCTAATCTTTTTAAGAATGCTAATATTGGTTGTTAGCATCAGGCATGTGACTTGGTAAAAACTAAGACCAAAGAATCAAACTAAGACTCTTAACTGAAAAACCATGCATATAACATGAAAGATTTGTACGTTGCAGTAGCTGTTTAGACTTTACCTTTTTGATTCAAGCCTAATTACAATAACAGAGAACATACACTTGGGTTTATATTGAGAGCCTTCTAAAAAGCCCAGTCTGTTAACCAGAGTTGGAACTGAAATAAAAGTTTTGACAATATGGAGTACACATTTCCGTCTGTTGTATTGTTTGATGTTGCTGTTTGCTGTTAACTGATTCTTCAGTTTAAAAATGAAGAAAAAGTATTTTAAAAAATAGAAAAAGAATAAACTAAAATCAAAATAAAAGTTGCTGTTTGTTGATGGAGGCAAGGATTCTCATGACTCTTCATATGTTATTCAGTGTACTCACTTTCGGGCCACTTGACTTGCTTTCTTTTCACCATCAGTCTAAACATTTCTGCCCTGTCCTGTTTATGGTGAAGTAATGTGAGATGTAGAGTAATGATGTGAGATGGAGAGAAATCTCTACGATGGAAAAGTACATTTATTTTATATCGCAGAACACCAGAGAGATGATGTTCAAAATTTGCTTTGTAGGTTTGCAACTTTTCAGAAAAATCTTACATTTTATGTTCAAATAATTATGATTTAAGTCAAAAAGTGTCGAGAGAGAGTGGAAATGGCTTATGTTTAGTGGCAGATGGATGAAATCCAGGTTCCCTGACCACTAGATTTTTTTTTTTTTTTTTTTTTTTGAGACGGAATTTTGCTTTGTCGCCCAAGCTGGAGTGCAGTGGTGCTTGGCTCACTGCATCCTCCACCTCCCAGGTTCAAGCAGTTTTCCTGCCTCAGCCTCCCGAGTAGCTAGGATTACAGGCGCATGCCACCACGCCTCACTAATTCTTTGTATTTTTAGTAGAGATGGGGTTTCACCATGTTAGCCAGGATGGTCTTGATCTCCTGATCTCATGATCCACCCACCTCGGCCTGCCAAAGTCCTGGGATTACAGACGTGAGCCACTATGCACGGCCATAGATTTTTTTTTTATTTCCCACTATACCATAGCATTTTGGAAATAAGTCATCTTTGCAAATAGCTATTCTGATTTAAAAAAAAAAAAAAAGGATCCTCAGTATTTTTGTCATTAACAAGTAATTCTTTTTCTCTCGTCATATATAAGTCTGTTAGAGTGCTACTTTTTTTTTTTTTGAGATGGAGTCTCGCTCTGTCGTCCAGGCTGGAGTACAGTGGCGTGATTTCGGCTCACCACAACCTCCGCCTCCTGGGTTCAAGTGATTCTTCTGCCTCAGCCTCCTAAATAGCTGGGACTACAGGCGTGCACCACCACACCTGGCTAATTTTTGTATTTTTAGTAGAGATGGGATTTCACCATATTGGCCAGCCTGGTTTCGAACTCCTGACTGCAGGTGATCTGCCCGCCTCAGCCTCCCAAAGTGCGGAAACTACAGGCATGAGCCATTGTGTCTGGCCCTATTGCTGAGTTTTGTTTTGTTTTGTTTTTGTTTGTTTTGAGATGGAGTCTTGCTCTGTCACCTAGGTTGGAGTGCAGTGGCACCGCAACCTCCTCTTCCTGGGTTCAAGCGATTCTCCTGCCTCAGCCTCCCGAGTAGCTGGGACTACAGGCTCCCACTCCCACACCTGGCTAAGTTTTTGTATTTTTAGTAGCAACAGGGTTTCACCATATTGACCAGGCTGGTCTTGAACTTCTGACCTCAGGTGATCCGCCCGCCTCAGCCTCCCAAAGTACTGGGATTACAGGCGTGAGCCACCTTACCTGGCCTCCTATTGTTGAGTTTTAAGAGTTCTTCATATGTTTTGGATATAAGTCTTTTATCAGATAGTGCTTTGCATTATTTCGCAGTTTGTGGCTTTTTTTACTCTATTAATTGTCATCTTTTGCAGACTAAAAATGTTTAATTTTGATGAGGTACAACTTACCAAGTTTTTCATTAATAGATTGTGGTTTTGGTATTGTATTTAAAAACTTATCGCCAAACCCAATATCACCTAGATTTTCTCTTATGTTAAAGTTTTCTTTTAGTTTTGCATTTACATTTAGGACTGTGATCCATTTGTAGTTAATTTTTCTGAAAGGGTAAGGTCTGTACCCAGGATTCATTGTTTTACATCTATCTGGATGTCCAGTTGAAGAGACTATCCTCTCCATCAAATTCCTTTGCACCTTTGTCAGAGATCAGTTGACTGTATTTTGTGGTTTTATTCCTGGGCTCTTCATTCTGTTCTGTTAACCTATTTATCTGTTCTTTTGCCAGCACTCTACTGTTGTGATTATTATAGCTTTACAGTAAGTTGCATAGTGTCAAGTCCTGTGACTTTGTTCTTCCTTAGTATTGTGTTAGCTATTCAGGGTCTTTGACTGTACATGTAAACTTTATCAATCATATCATCTGCAAAGACAGTTTTATTTCTTTCTGAAAGTTAAGGAATATACAGTGACCACAGTTCCTTTTGGTTGAGCTTAAAGGTCATCCTTTCCCCACCACCTAAATATCCTCTTGTTAAATTTTAAGCTGAACATGTACATGATTAACAGTGAATTTCCTGAAGAGGTCCTGTGAAGAGGAAATAAAAAAATTGAAAGAGGCAGAATTTATTAGTTTGGTTATATTTTTGTGTTTTCCTTAGGTTTACATTTATTTATTTTTCTTGTTGGCATGTATTAACATTATTTTCAGTTTAAAAAAAAAGTAAGGAAAGCAAAAAGTAAGCTGTGTTTATTTACCTTTCATTGAAAACAGTAATAAAAGAAAAAAATAAGATCCAGACTTTGTATGAATATTGAGTAATACTAAAATATATTTTATAAAAAGATTTTACAGGCTAATTGGGAAAACACACATTGAACATTTTTTTGGCTTTAATTTTTTATTTTACTTTCTCCTCACAGCAGCCCGAGGGAACTGGCATGATAGATGAAGAGTTCACTGTTGCAAGACTCTACATTAGCAAAATGAAGTCAGAAGTAAAAACCATGGTGAAACGTTGCAAGCAGTTAGAAAGCACACAAATTGAGAGCAACAAAAAAATGGAAGAAAATGAAAAGGAGTTAGCAGCATGTCAGCTTCGTATCTCTCAAGTAAGTTACAGAACAAAATTTATTTTTTGAAACAGCCACATAGAAATTGTATTTATTGTACAAGTTTTCAGAAAAATGTGTGTCTGTAGGTGAAATTTAGTTGTTTTTTTCCTAGTCTAGCTGCAGTAAATTTGAATGATTTAACTGAGTTATATTTGCCTAGTATAAATGTGGGTTATGTATAGAAATTTACCAGAAAGATGTGACTGGTAGTAACTTGTTAAAGACTCCAGAATTCCAGGGTGGGCAAAACTGCAGGGAACCAGTTTCCTGGCTTGGCAACTGAATGAATGGGGCCATTCACCACAATCGGAATTTCACAAACAGGGAAGATGATAACGTTAGATGGCGGTATCTTTAAAATTAGTATTTCATATTTGAGTCTTCAGTGCCTTAGTTTGCAAGTTACGATGACCATTTAATTAATTGATTAAATTCTTTAACATTTCAAAATTGGCTCCTGAACATTTTAGGTTTAAATATTCCCAAGTTTATCATATATAGTTAATAAAATGTTTACTGTCAAATATTCTGTAAAGTGTATGCATGAGATATGTTTTCCACTTCATACCAGTATATTTTTTCCAAAAGCATGAAGCCAAAATTAAGTCATTGACTGAATACCTTCAAAATGTGGAACAAAAGAAAAGACAGCTGGAGGAATCTGTCGATTCCCTCAATGAAGAACTAGTCCAGCTTCGAGCACAAGGTATAACTCCCAACTGTTTATGAGTTACATCTATGTTCTTATTTTAGTATAATTGTAGTAAACTTAATATTCACACTGACAGAATAGTAGGGATATGACTGACTTGGAATGCTAAACAAATTATACATATTAATGTTGCTTTGAAACATATTTTTTTTTGCTGTTTTGAGACGGAGTCTTTGCTGTGTCACCCAGGCTGGAGTGCAGTGGCGCTATCTTGACTCACTGTAGCCTCCATCTCCTGGGTTCAAGCGATTCTCCTGCCACAGCCTCCCTAGTAGCTGGGACCACAGGCACATGCCACCATGCCCAGCTAATTTTTTGTATTTTTAGTAGAGACGGGGCTTCACCGTGTTAGCCAGCATGATCTTGATCTCCTGACCTCGTGATCCACCCGCCTCGGCCTCCCAAAGTGCTGGGATTACAGGCATGAGCCACTGTGCCTGGCGAAATTTTTTTTTTTTTTTTTTAAGATTTTGTTTGAATTTGGAAATAGCCAATCTGGGGATTTCCCACAGTTATGAAGGTGGGGGGGGGCGTGTGTGTGTGTCTGTGTCTGTGTCTTAACATAGGGGACTTAGGAGTTACCTCATTTCTTTACCATTCCCTTAACTGTTCTGGATTAGGCAAAAAAAAAAATGAATAAACAAAGGAATACATAATACCAACACAATGGATATGACTTGTATACTAGTCTACATGTCATTGAACTGGGAGAGCAGGTGACATTTGGGTAATCTGAAGTCGAATATTGCTAAGGAAAATGCTTATTGTAAAATCCATTTGCTCCTTGGTTTATATGAGGAACCTTAAAGGCTTATTTCACTCTTCTATTTTCTCTCTATTCAAACAGAGAAAGTCCATGAAATGGAAAAGGAGCACTTAAATAAGGTTCAGACTGCAAATGAAGTTAAGGCAAGTTTGATGTCACGTATCTAATGACTTTAATTCATCAGTATTAATTTTGATTAGTCTGACTTTAACATCCTTTTCCCCCTCAAAATTTTAGCAAGCTGTTGAACAGCAGATCCAAAGCCACAGAGAAACTCATCAAAAACAGATCAGTAGTTTGAGAGATGAAGTAGAAGCAAAAGAAAAACTTATTACTGATCTTCAAGAGTAAGTATTATACTTCTCTAGTTAGACAGGAGGAAAGAAGCAGTTACTGATAGACACAGTATATTCTTATTAGAAACCTGCAGTTTTCATCAAAATTACGTTTTTATCTTGGAAAATAAAGAATTTTCTCATTTATGAGTAAAACTTCTAAATTCCAGGTGAAATTTTTGAAACTTTTTTTTTTTAGATCTTTTGTTCTAAATTATTCAGTAAAAAGGAAGAAAAAAAATCCCCAACCTAAGTCCATTATTGCAAATAGATACCACAGTCTCCTCCAAATCCTTTATTTAATTTCCTTTTTTTTTTTTTTTTT
>NW_012101787.1:657457-658673 GCF_000951045.1 Mandrillus leucophaeus
AAAAGGTGCAGGAAGTGTTTTTTTGTTGTTTTTTATTTTTAGTTTGTTTTTTGAGACAGAGTTTCACTCTTGTTGCTCAGGCTGGAGTGCAATGGCGTGATCCTGGCTCACTGCAACCTCTGCCTCCCGGGTTTCAGTGATTCTCCTGCCTCAGCCTCCCTAGTAGCTGGAATTGCAGGTGCAAGCCACCATGCCCAGCTAATTTTGTATTTTTAGTAGAGACAGGGTATTTCCTTGTTGGTCAGGCTGGTCTCGAACTCCTGACCTCACATGATCCACCTGCCTCGGCCTCCCAGAATGTTGGGATTACAGGCGTGAGCCACTGTGCCCAGCCTTTTTTTTTTTTTTTTTTTTTTTAATGACATGGTCTTGCGTGTCACCCATGCTGTTCTGCAGTAGTGCAATTACGGTGCACTGCAGCCCCAACCTCCCAGGCTCATGCGATCCTCCTACCTCAGCCTTCCAAGGAGCCGGGACTACAGGTGCATGCCACCACACCCAGCTAATTTTTTTATTTTCTGTAGAGACAGGATTTTGCCTTATTGCCTAGTCTGATCTTCAACTCCTAGACCCAAGTGATCCACCCACCTCAGCCTCTCAACATGCTGGGATTATGCAGGCATGAGCCATTATGCCTGGCCAGAAAGATTTTTTTTAAAGGCTAAGAATGATATAGATCCTAGAGAAAAGGATGCTACAGAAAAGAAAATGTGATGGAGAAACAAAAAGGCAAAGAAAAACAAAACATTTGGGAATTTGTTGTGAATAGAAGAAACCTTAACAGTCATTGCAGTCACATCTTAAGCTTTATTCTAAAGTCCGTCTTTATTTTTCATATTAGCTAAACCTATTCGTCCCGGGCAACATCCAGCAGCTTCTCCAACTCACCCAAGTGCAATTCGTGGAGGAGGTGCATTTGTTCAGAACAGCCAGCCAGTGGCAGTGCGAGGTGGAGGAGGCAAACAAGTGTAAACATTTATACCTACCCACAGGTTTGTTATTTATATCTGGCTTTTCATATCTGTCTGTGGAAAATTGGTTGTCAAATAGGTTTTTTGATTTTTAAAAAAATTCTCACATTGGTGTTATGATTTTTTTTTTAAACTTAAGCAATTATAAAGGTAATTTAGCTTGATCTTTTTGTATAGTTTAGATCATACTGTATATTCAAATTTGTGGTCTTAATTGTTTTGAAATCTAGCATTGGACCATTTGT
>NW_012101787.1:659198-663466 GCF_000951045.1 Mandrillus leucophaeus
CCGGCTAGTTTTTTGTATTTTTTAGTAGAGACGGGGTTTCACCATGTTAGCCAGGATGGTCTCGATCTCCTGACCTCGTGATCCGCCTGTCTCGGCCTCCCAAAATGCTGGGATTACAGGCTTGAGCCACCACGCCTGGCCTAATTTCCTTTTTTAAAAAAATTCTTGGCTGCGTGCAGTGGCTGATGGCCTGTGACCCCAGTGCTTTGGGAGGCCAGGACAGGAGGATCACTAGAGGCCAGAAGTTCATCAAGACCAGCCTGGGCAACATGTTAGTGAGACTCCGCCTCTACACAAAACAATGTTTTAAATTAGCTGAGCATGGTGGTACATGCCTGTAGTCCCAGTGACCCAGGAGGCTGTGGCACAAGAATTACTTGAGGAGTGTTGGAGTTTTGAGGCTGAAGCAAGCTATGATTGTACTCCAGCCTGGGTGACAGAGTGAGACCCTGACTCAAAATTCTTAACTGGGAAAAACTTTTCTGGAAATTCTATGGATTTTCAAAGGTTTTTTGTTTTGTTTTGTTTTTTTTAAGTTGTCATCTTAGTTTATCTAGAAGATAGTTTCCCTGCCTCCATAACCATGTGCACATACGTAGAGTTTGTGGAAGTCAGAGTCTGCAACAATTTGAGTAGGGACCAGAAGAGAGTAACACAACAAAATGATGATTAGGTTTGGGGCATAGGTCTTACTATGAGTACCTGATGGAAGTAGGCATAAGGATTCAGGAAGATGAAAGATAGAGGAGAACAAAATCATGATTTCAAACCAAAATACAAAAAATTTTGTATGCCTGCAAGTAGCCAGGTCCCTTCCCTGTTTTCCTCCATGGGGGATAGGATAACAGAAAAGTCCTTGATGAGATTATAGAATTTAAAAGTTTGGAAATTTTAATGATGACATTGAGAAAACTATGATATTGATACTGTGTTAATTTTTTTTTTCTTTTGTCAGCCAAAACCAGAAAATGATGTTAGAGCAGGAACGTCTAAGAGTAGAACATGAGAAGTTGAAAGCCACAGATCAGGAAAAGAGCAGAAAACTACACGAACTTACGTGAGTAATTGTTTTTAATTAAAGTTTAAAAATAAAAGCTAAATTAGAGAATTATAGGCATTACCCTTAGATATAGCCAGTGGATACATATTTTACTTTGTATGGGCTAAAGGATTTTTTCTTAAATCCACTGAGTTGGTTTGATTTATATCTAAACACTTGTAATATATACTTGTATTTAGTGAAAGCAAGGTCTTATATTTCATTGTGGTTAAGATTTAGATTTCTGTTTATCAATCTGCTTGCTGTTTCTTTATCTCCATATTACTTCAGGATCCAGCATAAAAATGAACCTAAAACAATATGTTAAGTAATTTAGAAGATTTTAAGATCTATCACAAAAACTGACTTTTTGTTAAATTTTCTTTTGCATAAAAGAGCATCGTGGTTTTTAGCCTTGCCATTTTGAACAGAGGTTTTCATAGTTTATCTTTTCTTATTTTCTCAAAACTCAGTTTTCTAGAATCTTAGGTAGAAAATTCATGATTATAATTTTTCACATACCTTGAGTTTGTGAGACAATTTGCAAATGAACTGTGATATTATTAGGATAGTTGGAACATCAGGACCAGTTCAGAGTGGATTTTATGAAGATTCTGCTAACTTGCAGCTGTGATTTTGTTTAGAATACTTGATAGTTTATAATCTATAATCAATCAGTATCATTTTGGATAAATAGCAGTATAATATATGTGGCATATTTTAAAATATAAATTAGAACCATTCCTTGTTCTTTGAATTCTGCCACATTTTATTTCATCTCTTCCATTGCTATATATGGAATGTATAACAATAAACTTGTTTTAGAAGGCATGTGAAAATTTTTTGAAATCGCCCAGGTGCAGTGGCTCACACCCATAATCTCAGCACTTTGGGAGGCCAAGGCAGGAGAATCAGTTGAGCCCAGTGTTTGAGAATCAGCCTGGGCAATATAGTGAGACCCTGTCTCTACAAAAAATTTTTCGACAGGCCTGGTTGTACATGCCTATGGTCCCAGCTACTTGGGAGACAGGTGAGGAGGATCACTTGAGCCCAGGAGGTTGAGGTTGCAGTGAGCAGTGTTTGGGACAGAAACCCTGTGTCCAAAAAAAAAAAAAAGACAGCATGGATAAATTGTTTAAAATAGGCATGTTGTATTTATTTAAGAATTTATCCTTTCAGATACAAAAGATTTTATTCAACTCTCATGCTAAGTACAGTTTTACAGAATAAAATTTGAAAATATATGTTTGTTCTTCTACTGTTAGGGTTATGCAAGATAGACGAGAACAAGCAAGACAAGACTTGAAGGGTTTGGAAGAGACAGTGGTAAGAAAAACATGAAAATAAATAGGATTTGGGAATATTTTGTGTGTTTTTTTCTACCATGATTATTCTAAATTTAAAGTCTGAACTCCAAAAATATCACTGTTCTTAATCCAAGGCAAAAGAACTTCAGACTTTACACAACCTACGCAAACTCTTTGTTCAGGACCTGGCTACCAGAGTTAAAAAGGTAAAGTAACTATGCTGAGGTGGGTGTTTGCATAAATGGTGCTTGCTTCTAGGTAATTCTTTGTATTCAAAGTGAAATAACTTTACAGTCATGTCAATTTTTGTATAGTTAAGCTTAGATTTTTTTTTTATTTTTTAAATTTTCATAATCTTATTGACCTCTTTTCTCAGAGTGCCGAGATTGATTCTGATGACACCGGAGGCAGCGCTGCTCAGAAGCAAAAAATCTCCTTTCTTGAAAATAATCTTGAACAGCTCACTAAAGTGCACAAACAGGTACTAAAGAGTATATTTTCTGGTAGCTGCAAGATAGTAAAAATAAAAAATCGAGGATTGGCAAGTGAGTATTTCAATCTTTCAGAGTCCTCAGGAATGTTTATATGCTGAGCCATTTTATCAGAAATTATATAAAGAAACCACAAGTAACTTTTAGAGGAGTTAGTATTTTTAACAACCTTATTACCAAAAGAGGCAGTAAAAACATGTATTCTCATTTTCTCTTTAGGATTTTAAGACTGGATTTTCATAATTTATTCATGGTAATTTTGAAATCTCTACTACACAAGACTGCAGTTAAAATACTGCAAAGTCTTTTGGGGAGAGTGGTCTTTTTATATCTAATACCCCAGTGTGTCAAATATAATGAAGCAGTTTTCATTTCACCAGATTAGTTGTCTTACTGAAGAAACATAGCACTATCTTGTATTGTCTTTGCTTAGTAGAGGGAGAGAACAATTCTTCCCCTAAAAAGTTAAAAGAAACTATACCTTTGTCAATAAATAGATGTGTGTATGATTTGTAGAGATGGATGTATTCCGTGTGTTTCTGCCTAAATTAGATAAATGGGAAACAATATAAAATGCAGTTTTACTTCTTTTCTAAAGAGCAATTATGAAATGCTCGTACTTTTTCAAATCATCCTGTTAAATCTGGAATCCTTGTTTTGTTTGTGTACGTTTAGTTGGTACGTGATAATGCAGATCTCCGCTGCGAACTTCCTAAGTTGGAAAAGCGACTTCGAGCTACAGCTGAGAGAGTGAAAGCTTTGGAATCAGCCCTGAAAGAAGCTAAAGAAAATGCATCTCGTGATCGCAAACGTTATCAGCAAGAAGTAGATCGCATAAAGGAAGCAGTCAGGTCAAAGAATATGGCCAGAAGAGGGCATTCTGCACAGATTGGTTAGTAGAACACATTAAAACCTTTAAACCTTGCTCAATTTGAATGCTTGCGTTTAGCTGAAAACATAATCCGAATTTTATGTGTTGTCATGGTGCATCTGTCTTTATTTTCTAACTTAGCAAAGAGTGGCACTGTTGGGAGAGAGGAATAACCACATTAGCAGAACAAGAAGATAAATGAGAACTAGAGAAGCAAGCAAGAATGGTCATGGAATGGAGAAGCTATATAGAGCGGTATTATTAAAGCCAAGAGAATTGCAAGAAAATAAGCCATCAGCAATGATTTAATGTTTAAGAATGATCATTAGTGGCCAAGCGCGGTGGCTCACGCCTGTAATCCCAACACTTTGGGAGGCCAAGGCAGGTGGGTCACCTGAGGTCAGAAGTTCGAGACCAGCCTGACTAACATCATGAAACCCTGTCTCTACTAAATACAAAAAAAATTAGCCAGGCATGGTGGTGAACACCTTTAACCCAGCAACTTGGGAGGCTGAGGCAGGAGAATCGCTGGAACCCAGGAAGTGGAGGTTGCCAAGATG
>NW_012101787.1:664507-673201 GCF_000951045.1 Mandrillus leucophaeus
GTAATTTAGCTTGATCTTTTTGTATAGTTTAGATCATACTGTATATTCAAATTTGTGGTCTTAATTGTTTTGAAATCTAGCATTGGACCATTTGTAATAGCTCTTGATATTCAGTCTAATGGATGTACCATGATTTATAAACATTCCTTTTTGCTGGACATGTAATTATATAATTTTTTCCATAATTGAAATTTTCAAAAACTAAAATTTTCATATATGAAATTTGAAACTTTTTTTTTTTTGAGATAGAGTCTCACTCTTGTCACCCAGCCTTGAGTGCAATGGCGTGATCTCAGCTCACTGCAACCTCTGGCTCCTGGGTTCAAGCGATCCATCTGCCTCAGCCTCCGGAATAGCTGGGATTACAGGCTCCCACCACCATGCCCAGCTAATTTTTGTATTTTTAGTAGAGATGAGGTTTTACCATGTTGGCCAGGCTGGTCTCAAACTCCTGACTTAGGTGATCCGCCTGCCTTGGCCTCTTAAAGCACTGGGATTACAGGCGTGAGCCACCGCGCCCGGCCTGAAACATCTTGTATTCCCTAACCTGTTAGAGATTATTTCCAGGAGGTTCCCAGAAATGCAGTTACAAGGAAATGTGAACATTTTTAAGGCTCTTGCTACATACTAACACACTGGTTTCTAAAAAGACTGCACCAAATTGCATATGAGCACAGCTTACTAACAAATTTCTGAGTTTTATTTATAATTGTATAAGTAATATCTGTTCTTTATAGGGCATAAAACAATCACAAATTAGAAAAAACATCTAGAGATACTATACAATGTACTATATTTCTCTTTTTGGAACTTTCTGTATTAGTTTTTCAATTTAAAAGCTTAAACTGTTGATAACTATTCTAATACACTCCACCTATTTTACTACATATGCTGCTTCGTAGCCTGCATTCCCCCAACCCGCTCCAAGACAGAGTCTCATTCTCGTTGCCCAGGCTGAAGTGCAATGGCGAGATCTTGGCTCACCGCAACCTCCGCCTTCCGGATTCAAGCGATTCTCCTGCCTCAGCCTCCCAAGTAGCTGGGATTACAGGCATGCGCCACCACGCCTGGCTAATTTTGTATTTCATAGCCTATTTTTTAAACTTAGCAATATATTTGGAACACGTTCTTCTACAACATGACTGAATTAGTTAGTGGTTGTCTAATAATTCATCATATAGCAGGAACTCTGTAACTCTTCAGAAAGTCCCTGATGTGTATATATGCTTTGGAAATAAAATATACTAGATAATTACGAAATGATTAGCTGTTTCTGACAAATACTAAAGCAACTTTATTTTAATGTTGCTTGTTTATACTTGGACATTTGGCATAATACTGGCTCTAAATTTGAGTAGAGAATTAAGAAATATTCTGAAGGATTCACATTTCTAACAATTTTAAACATTTTGTTCACACAATGTAGAATTTAAAACAGTAGTAGAGTGAAAAGAACATGGACTGTGGAGTTCCATCCAAGTTGGAATCCTGACTCCTTTTATGAACTTGAGCAGATAAACTTTTTAATAGTTTCTTTCTCATTCTGACTTGTTTTACAGTACTTCAGCATAAAAATAAATTATGGATTTATTGCCCGACTATTTAATGAATCTCTAAAACAACATTTTTCTACATAGCCACAATATTATCACACCCAATAAGATTATATTTTTAATATTATTTAATGCCATTCCATATTCAGATTTTTCCAATTTTTTTTACTATCCTGTACAACTGGTTTGTCTAAACCAGAGTACAATTCAGGACTGCTGTTTGCATTTGGTTTTATCCCTTAAATCTCTTCTGATCTTGAATGAGCACCCTGTTTAGTGATATTGACTTAATGAAGAGTAGACCCAGTTGCCTTGAGGGTATAATACCTTCTGGATGTTGTGTCTGATTGTTTTTATGTGTAGTCACCTTGTTCTCTCTCCCCTCTATTTCTATGCAAAAGCATTGATTAGACTCAGCATAAACATTTTTGACAAGATTATGTCATAGATAATAAGTACTTAATATCAATAGACATACAATAGCTGGTTTTCCTGATAATTAGAGATAGCTCCTGTGTTCTTCCCCTTTGGACTAATAACTCTGTTTTATTAGTAAGATGGAAGTCATTCTTAAGAATTACATGAGTTGGCGGGGTGCAGTAGCTCACACCTGTAATCCCAGCACTTTGGGAGGCTGAGGTGGGTGGGTCACCTGAGGTCAGGAGTTCAAGACCAGCCTGACCAACATGGAGGAACCCTGCCTCTGCTAAAAAGACAAAATTAGCTGGGCATGGTGGCGCATACCTGTAATTGCAGCTATTCGGGAGGCTGAGACAGGAGAATCACTTGAACCCGGGAGGTGGAGGTTCCAGTGATCCGAGATCGTGGCATTGCACTCCAGCCTGGGCAACAAGAGCGAAATTCTGTCTCAGGAAAAAAAAAAAAAAAGAATTACATGAGTTAAGATGTTACCCATCACACAGTATTCAGTAGATGCAAGCATGCCTTTTCCTACCTTTCTGGAAGTGGGAGCTGGGCAAGGGGATTTCAAAGCATAGATATAAAGTTTATCCTTTTTGGATATTGTCCTCACATTAAAATTCATATGTCAACTTTAAACTTACCTCATTGTAGAGAGGATAGACCATACTTTTGTTAACTGTATACTGTTATATGTTAACATTATAGGTATATGTTAACTGTATACCATACTTTTGTATAGCTGATCCCTGCATAGTGACACCAGGTTAGCACATAAGGGAGATAGCTAACTCAGCCAAACTAGGTGTTTAAGATTTGAAAGTTATGGTGTAAAAATACAATTATTTACAGGTTTGTTTTGATGCTGGTCCAAGGATAGTGGTTCTTAGTTTTCAAACTCTTGTAGCCTATCTTAAACCATGATTGGGGAGTATGTGATTCACTTAAGTGATAAATTATTTAAATGTTAAATAATTTGCAGAGGTTTGTTTGTTTGTTTGTTTTGAGACAGAGTCTCGCTCTGTCGCCCAGGCTGGAGTGCAGTGGCAGGATCTCAGCTCACTGCGACCTCTGCTTCCTGCTTTGAAGCAGTTCTCCCTGCCTCAGCCTCCTGAGTAGCTGGGATTACAGGCGCCCACTACCACGCCCGGCTAAGTTTTTTGTATTTTTACTAGAGATGGGGTTTTGCCATGTTGGCCAGGCTGGTCTTGAACTCCTGACCTCAGGTGATCTGCTCCCCCCTCGACTTCCCAAAGTGCTGGGACTGCAGGCATGAGCCACCGTGCCTGGCGAGAGATTTTTTTAATGTTAAAAACATTTCAAGTCACTGTGTTTATTTTTGGAAAGGATGACATTTATAATACTGATACTTTTAGTTCCCAGTTTTACATGGCTGGTCTTCTGCCTTGCATAGTACTTTGAATAGGTTGAGTTTTTCTAAATGCATAGGTAAGTAGGCAGTTTAATACAAAGATGTTTAATACTACTAGAATTATTTTGCTGTTACTTTTCCTACTGTATACACCTCTTGTTTATCCCTATTCCTCTACAGCTCTCCCCCTCTTTTTTTTTTTTTTTAAAGCTTCTGTATATATAACTAGTAGTTGCTGGTTAGTGTTGCTTGGTTTAAGGATGTCACTGACCACTGTCTGCTGGTTAAAAGATTAGCCATCTTTTTCTTTTTTAAACAAATATAATTCATAAATCAGCTTACCCATAGCTTTATTGGGGAGAATAAAAACAAAGGGAGGGCTGACCTCCCTTTAAACATTACTGCTTCTAAACAGTTCTACTTAGGCAGTAAATAAAAGGAAACCAACTCATTTAATATTGCCGTCTTTGTAATTTTGGGGAAAGTAGCCACAGCTGTTGGCTAAAATGTTTATAAACTATTGGCATATTTTATTTTCTTGTTTTATTCTTCATGATTATCTCAAACACAAATTTTGTAAAACTAAACATATTTACTCTCTATGCTTTCTCCCATTTTTAGGTATTAAAAAGTAATCGAAGTATGAAGAGGACATGGTATCAAGCAGTCATTCAATGACTATAACCTCTACTCCCTTGGGATTGTAGAATTATAACTTTTTAAAAAATGTATAAATTATACCTGGCCTGTACAGCTGTTTCCTACCTACTCTTCTTGTAAACTCTGCTGCTTCCCAACACAACTAGAGTGCAATTTTGGCATCTTAGGAGGGAAAAAGGACAGTTGACAACTGTGGCCCTATTTATTACACAGTTTGTCTATCATGTCTTAAATTTAGTCTTTTCTGTGCCAAGCTAACTGTACCTTATAGGACTGTACTTTTTGTATTTGTTTCTTGTCTATTTTTTAATCTCAGTTATTTTAAATTACCTAGTTGCTACTGCTTCTTTTCTTTTCCTATTAAAGTTTTAGTCTTCCTTTTTTTTTTTTTTTTAAAGAGAAAATGGAACATTTAGGTTAAATGTCTTTAAATTTTACCACTTACAACACTACATGCCCATAAAATATATCCAGTCAGTACTGTATTTTAAAATCCCTTGAAATGATATTATTAGGGTTAAAATTACTTGTATTGTTTCTGAAGTTTGCTCCTGAAAACTACTGTTTGAGCACTGAAACCTTACAAATGCCTAACTAGGCATTTGAGATTTAGCAAGGCTACTTGTTATCTCATGAAATGCCTGTTGCCGAGTTATTTTGAATAGAAATATTTTAAAGTATCAAAAACAGATCTTAGTTTAAGAGAGTTTGGAAAAGGAATTATATTTCTCTTTTTCCTGATTCTATATTCCACAAGTCTTGATGGAATGAAAATACCCTGCTTTATTCTGGTGAGCCTGCTAGCTAATATAAGTATTGGACAGGTAATAATTTGTCATCTTTAATATTAGTAAAATGAATTAAGATATTATAGGATTAAACATAATTTTATACTGTTAGTACTTTATTGGCTGACCTAAATTTATAACCTGTGGAAATTGAGAAAAATGAAGAAACAGGACACATATGTGATGAATTAAAAATATATATAGGTCAATTTTGGTCTGAAATCCCTGAGGTGTTTTTAACCTGCTACACTAATTTGTACACTAATTTATTTCTTGTTTAGTCTAAAAATAGTAATTTGTTTGCAAGTCACTAATAATCATTAAATAAATTATTTTGTTGGCCATAGCCCATAATTTTGTAATTAGTACTAAGTGTATACGTATTTTTGCCACTTTTTCCTCAGATGATTAAGTCAACAGCTTATTTTAGGAAACTATAAAATAATAGGGAAAGAGATTTCACTATTTGCTTCATCAATGGTAGGGGGCGGTGACTGCAACTGTTAGCAGAAATTCACAGAGAATGGGGATTTAAGGTTAGTCAGTAGAGAAACTTGGAAAGTTCTGTGTTAGGATCTGGCTGGCAGAATTAACTTTTTGCAAAAGTTTTATACACAGATATTTGTATTAAATTTGGAGCCATAGTCAGAAGACTCAGATCATAATTGGCTTATTTTTCTATTTCCTTAACTATTGTAATTTCCACTTTTATAATAATTTTGATTTAAAATATAAATTTATTTATTTTTTTAATAGTCAAAAATCTTTGCTGTCGTAGTCTGCAACCTCTAAAATGATTGTGTTGCTTTTAGGATTGATCAGAAGAAACACTCCAAAAATCGAAATGAAATGTTGGTGCAGCCAGATATAAGTAATACAGTTAACAAGCAAAAAGAGTGCTGCCACCTCTTTATGATCGTTTTCTAAGTGAAGAAACATTTGGCTGCGTTCACATAGACCTGTATGTTTTGTTTTCAGTTGAAAACTTGCCTCCTTTGGCAATATTCATAAATGAAGCAGAGTTTTTTTTTTTCTCTTTTTTCCGAATATGTTAGTTTCATTCTTGTAAGATGTATCATGGGTATTGGTGCTGTGTAGTGAACAATGAATTTTAATTAGTATGTGGTTCAGAATATACAATGTTAGGTTTTTAAAAATATCTTGATGGTTCTTTTCTATTTATAATTTCAGACTTTCATAAAGTGTACCAAGAATTTCATAAATTTGTTTTCAGTGAACTGCTTTTTGTTATGGTAGGTCATTCAACACAGCACTTACTCTTAAAAATGAAAATTTCTGATTGTCTAGGATATTGACACATTTCAATTTGCAGTATCTTTTTGACTGGATATATTAACGTTCCTCTGAATGGCATTGACAGATGGTTCAGAAGAGAAACTCAATGAAATAAAGAGAATAATATTTATTCATGGCGATTAATTAAATTATTTGCCTAACTTAAGCAAACTAACTGCTGTGCTTAACTCTCAGTTTGTGCTTAACTCCATTTAACATGAGGTGACAGAAGAGTCTGAGTCTACCTGTGGATTATGTTGGTTTATTTTCAGTGCTTGAAGATACATTCACAAATACTTGGTTTGGGAAGACACCGTTTAATTTTAAGTTAACTTGCATGCTGTAAATGCGTTTTATGTTTAAATAAAGAGGAAGATTTTTTGAAATGTAATGACTTTCTTAAAACTTAAGTGTTACATTGATTTTACATGACTGAGTTCAGGCATGTCTTGACAGAATAGTGACTGATACATCATTATATTTATGTATATTTTGTTTCCTAATGTCTTGCAATCTTTTAGACAGCAGGTATTAAATGTGTAGAGCTAGAAATGAATGACCAGTCTCACCTATAAAACTTTTTTTTTTTGAGATGGAGTCTTGCTCTGTCCCCCAGGCTGGAGTGCAGTGGTGTAATCTCAGCTCACTGCAACCCTCACCGCCTGGATTCAAGTGCGGATTCAGGGACTCCTGGATTCAAGGACTCCTGCCTCAGTCTCCAAGTAGCTGGGATTACAGGCATGCGCCACCATGCCCAGCTAATTTTTGTATTTGTAGTAGAGATGGCGTTTCACCATGTTGGCCAGGCTGGTCTCGAGCTCCTGACCTCATGTGATCCTCCCGCCTCCGCCTCGAAAAGTGCTGGGATTACAGGCATGAGCCACTGCGCCCGGCCAGTCTCACCTGTATTTTACTTTGTATAGTCCCCATTGTTCATCTGAGTCTGGTGGTTTTATTAACCAGGATAATAACACCTGTTAATGTTTGTTTTTTAGATACTTCCTCGATCTTTCAGGTCTAGCTGGAGAATAACTTTAAAAAGATTGTTCCTAAATTCAAGTGGCAATTTTTATTTCTTGTTTTGGGGTACATTGGGCTTTATATGTTTTTACACTTTTGTGGAAAATTTTAAGCAGATATGAAATCAGACAGTAATAAACTCCAAGTACCAGTTACTCAGTGTCAACAATTATCAACTATAGCTAATCTTGTTTCATCCATAATCTACTCATCTTCCCCCAACAACCCCCCCACATTATTTTGAAGCAATCCTAGAAAACATACACTTTTTTTTTTTTTTTTTTTTTTTGGAGACGTAGTCTCGCTCTGTTGCCCAGGCTGGAGTGCAGTAGTGTGATCTCAGCTCACTGCAGGCTCTGCCTCCCTGGTTCAAGCCATTTTCCTGCCTCAGCCTCCCAAGTAGATGGGACTACAGGCGCCTGCACCATGCCCGGCTAATCTTTTTTATTATTTTATTTTATTTATTTATTTGTTTATTTATTTTAGTAGAGATGGGGTTTCACGGTGTTAGCCAGGATGATCTCGATCTCCTGACCTCGTGATCTGCCCGCCTCAGCCCCCCAAAGTGCTGGGATTACAAGCATGAGCCAGCGCGCCCGGCATTTGCTGCTTTAATAAGTATTTCAGTATGTATTTTTAAAAGATAAGGACTCCTTAAAACATACCCAACAAATACCATTATCACATCAAAAAATTTATAATTTCCTGATATTCAGATATTTAGTTTTTGTAAACAGTTTGAGTGAAGATCCAATGGAAGTTCATATATTGATGAAGAGTCCCACTCTTTTTTCATTGCAATGTATGAAGAAAATAACTTTTTTGCCTTGTAGTTTTCTAGATACTGCAGTTGCATCCCTTTCATATCATTTAACAAATTTCTGTGTCCTTTATATTTCCTATAAATTTATTTTGGATCCACAGACATAAGCAGATTCAGATAGTTGTTTTGTTGGATGGGGACAGTATTTATAGGTGGTGGTATTCTTCCATCAGGTGACACATAATGTGTACTTGTCTGTTCTTGAACTGTTAAGTCACTATTGATCAGTGCCTAGATCCATCAATTAAATAGGGAATACAGAATTACAGTATTTTTTTTTCATTTGTTTGCTGCAGTAGAGAAACTTGGTCTCTTGGTTATCTAGTGGGAATGGGGGTGTGTGTGTATAGTTTGTATAGGAAAGATAAGGTAAATGCTTCTTTCCCTTTATTTATAAGCTTCAAAATGAGCTGCATCACTATGATCTTCCAGTAGTGACTAGTTTTGTATTTTTTCCTTTTTATTTTATTTTTTAGCTGTGCTCTATGAGCCTTCATATTAATTTTTTTTCCTTTCCTGGAGAAATCTGAAAACAGTTTTTTTCCCAAATTAAAAAAAAAATCACAGCACATCTAAGGAATGGGATGCAAAAGGGAATATAGGAGTGATAGAAACTAGTGAGAAAATTTATACACTCATGCAGGCAAACTAGGATAGAGGGTGGATAATTAATACAGTATCATAACTGATGGCTGGAGAATTAGATTTTTAAAATTATTTTTGAATTGAGATGGGGTCTTTTTTTTCTTTTTTTTTTTTTTT
>NW_012101787.1:673696-678778 GCF_000951045.1 Mandrillus leucophaeus
TCCTGGGTTCAAGCAATTCTCCCCTCAGCCTCCCGAGTAGCTGGTATTATAGGCATGCACCACCATGCCCAGCTGATTTTGTATTATTTAGTAGAGACAGGGTTTCTCCATGTTGGTCAGGCTGGTCTTGAACTCCCGACCTCAGATGATCCGCCTGCCTCGGCCTCATAAAGTGCTGGGATTACAGGTGTGAGCCACCGTGCCTGGCCCAATGCTTTTAAAATTTTTCTTGAGGGTCTGGCTGCGTTGCCCAGGCTGAAGGGCAGTAGTGTGATCTTGTCTCACAGCTACCTCTGTCCCCCAGGCTCAAGCTGTTCTGCCTCAGGTTCCCAAGTAGCTGGGACTACAGGCATGTGCCATCATGCCTGGCTAATTTTTGTAGAGACAGAGTTTCACCATGTTGCCCAGCCTGGTCTCAAACTCCTGAGCTCAAGTGATCCACCCACTTAAGTCTCTCAAAGTGCTGGCATTACAGGTGTGAGCCCCCATGCCTGGTCAGCTTTTTTAAAAGATGGGGTCTTTCCCTGTCACCCAGGATGGAGTGCAGTGGTGCAGTCATCCCTGTACTGATGGATCATACAAAACTCTCAGTGGCTGCTTGAGGCCCTGTGGTCAAGAAAGGCAAACTCACATTTTTGTTAGAACAAATTGCAGACCCTCCTGGGACAGGAGACTCAATGTACTCAACTTACCACCAAGTTGATAGTTGGTTTCTTCAAGGAACAATTGAACTCAATATTGCTGGTAGGACGTTAGTCAGAAGCAGTAATTCGATCAGGCTTTGTAAGTGGGAGCCCTTGCTACTGGACGTGCATAGCTTTCATCTCCCACTGGCCACACCATTCCTGTACTCACTATACCAGCACTGCAGCGATGGATGACAGACTGGCTGATGTCAACCATTGGTTAAATTCCTCTTCCCTAGTAGATACTGTCTGGTAGGCATTAACATGTCACACAAGATCCTCACATCCTTTGCTCATACCTACCCCTGTCTATGTCTATAGAAAGGGCAGGCACAGCAGCTTGAGACTTCTGTTTGGCCTTTGTCACTATACAGGATAACCTGTATCCAACAGGCCAAAGATGTAATGTAGGGATCATGCCAGTTACTAAGTGTGTCAATTCTAGTTACACATCAGAGACACGGAAATGACCAGCAGAGGGATCCACAGAGCACGTGCCGCTTTAATGTGAGCACTATATGTTACCTAAGTAGAACTTAGTTGGCACTCCATACCTCCATGTGTGCCCCCCATGATGATGTTTTAGGTTTCTAGGTACAATGTCAGCTTAGACCCTGTATCCAACAGCCTTCAAAATATTTGGGCGTTCCCTTTTATCTAGTGTCCAGTAACCTGAACAAATGGCCATCATTCTTTTGAGGGCAGGACTGGGGAATTGTACTGGGTTGCTGCAAGGTCCTTCTTCCTGGGGACCGAACCTCATTACTGCAGAGGTAATCAGGTTAAAATGCAGTCATCATTTTCCAATATAACTGAAAGGGAATGCATAGAGGGGAGATGATGGGCAGATATGGCATCTACAGGCTAAGGAAAGAGGTCTTGAACAGCTTCTTCCCTCAGACCTCAGAAGGAATCCATCTTGCCAACACCTTAATTTTGGACTTGTAGCCTCCAGAGCCATAAGACAATACATTTCTGTTTTTTAAGCCACCCAGTCTGTGATATTTAACAACAGCCCTAGCAAACTAACACAATAGCCTGCTCTGATAATTCAGCAGGACCCTCTAAGCATTTCTCCATTGCATGGTCAGCATAAGCTTTGTACAGTTGAGCTTTGTCAGTACGAGAGAAAGGGGCTACTTTTCTCAGGTCTGGCATGCTTCCCCTGGCTGCTTATTACCATCCTGTTGTTAGGCATGGCTCAGCCCCAGCTGTGACCCGAGTATGCAGTCACTTAGCCAGCTTGCAGCTCTGGCCTTGGCCCTGTGACTACCTCGCTAGCTGGCAGGTGGCTCCCTCTGAGCCTGTCCTTCAGCCTCAGCTCACACGTAGCCCGGAGAGGCACTCGCTGCTTGCGGCTGCAGTTTTCTGTCCCCTTGTACTCTGGAGGAGTGTGCCAGCCTCAGCCCATGTGTACCCCAATGGTGTGTTTCCTTCTTGCCCAACCTGGCCATGATTCCCTGCTTGCCAGTGGCAGCCTGAATGCACCTCAAAGGAAAGTTTCCTGGTAACTGACTCAGCTGTCACCCAGGGCAGTCCAGCAAATGTCCCTGCCATACAGTGGGCTGCAGCCACACCTCCACAAGATCTGAATCCCAAACTTGGGGAGGGACATCCCTATCCAAGTTTGTTCCTTCCTTGGGTACTTTTCCTTAACCCTAGGGTATCCTGTAAAGTTTTCTGTATCCATTTGTAAGGCAATTCCCTTGGACCTTGGCTGATACAAAGGGTGATATGTAAGTTTATACTCAGAATGATTTATTTATTTATTTATTTATTTATTTATTTATTTATTTATTTTATTTTATTTTATTTTGAGATGGGGTTCTGCTCTTGTTGCCCAGGCTGGAGTACAGCAGCATGATCTCAGCTCACTGCAACTTCCACCTCCCAGGTTCAAGTGATTTCCTGCCTCAGCCTCCCAAGTAGCTGGGACTGCAGGCAGCCACCACCACGCCCAGCTAATTTTTTTTTTTTTTTTTTTTAATTTTTAGACGGAGTCTTGCTCTATTGCCATGCTGGAGTGCAGTGGCACAATCTTGACTCACTGCAGCCTCCGTCTCCCGGATTCAAGCAATTCTCCTGCCTCAGCCTCCTGAGTAGCTGGGACTACAGCTGTCTCTTATACACATCTAGATGTGTATAAGAGACAGGTGCAGCACACCAACATGGCACAAGTATGTAACAAACCTGCACGTTATGCACATGTACCCTAGAACTTAAAGTATAATTGAAAAAAATAAAATAAAAATAAATAATAATAAAATAAAATTTCTTGAAATAGCAAAAAAAAAAAAAAAAAAAAAAAGAAAGAAAGTAGCTCGATATCTTTAAAATTCCAAGGGAACGTTATCTCCACCCTCAATTAGTGTAAGGGTAGGTGGAATAAAAAGGTTTCCAGGCACACTAGTTCCCAAAAATGTTACTTCTTATTTTTTAAGACAGGTTGCAGTGGTGCAGTGCTGTGATCTCAGCTCACTGCAACTTCCGCCTCCCAGGTGCAAGAGATTCTCGTGCCTTAGCCTCCCAAGTAGCTAGGACTACAGGCATGCACCACTATGCCTGGCTAATTTTTTTATTTTTGGTAGAGATGGGGGTTTCACCATGTTGGCCAAGCTGGTCTCAAACTCCTGTTCTCAAGTGATCCACCCGCCTCGGCCTCCCAAAGTGCTGGGATTACAGGCATGAGCCACCGTGCTGGCCAGCAAACATGTCACTTCTTACGTACCTTTTATCGGGAAGCTGTTCCTCAACCATAAGAAGGGACTAAACTAAGGAAGATGCAGGGCATACAAAAGAACGGGACCCCCAAGGTGACGGCATACACAGCAACCAGTCCAGACAGGAGCCAGTCAGAGACGCTTCCAAGACAAAATGGAGAGTAATTGATATATTTGAACATTTTGAGAGGAGATTTATAAAACTGGAGAGTTTAGGGTGGAATAAATGACTGGTACAAAGAACACTAAGAAAAAATTACTCTTCATAAAAGAATCATATAAGCAAGAAAGGGAAAGTAATAGTCTAATTACATGACTCAGCTGTGATTGGCATGTCATCGTCATAAAAATGTAAACAAGGATTATTAACGAAATTCACGATACGCCCTTATTGGGAAGAGGAGGAGTTGAGGGGTGTGTGTGTGTGTTGATGGTAGTGAAAGAGTTAGTCCTCATCTCCCATAGTGATGGGACAACTGATAATGGTTAAACATGAATAATTTGGAAGTACTGGAGATCTGGAGATGAGAATAGAGAAAGTGGTTGCTTCCGGCGAGTGCAAAGAATGTGAAGTGGGAAAGGAACTGCTGGTTTTTTAAGGATGTTTTCTAGAGCTTGTTTGACTTTTTGGGCCTCAGATTGTATTTTGCCATCAAGCTTCCATTTGAATATGGTAAGCAGCTATGGGAAGTACAGTCAGCCCACCATATCCATGAGTTCCACATCTGTGGATTCAACCAACCACAGATGAAAATATTCCAGGAGGGAAAGGCTGGGTGCAGTGGCTCACACCTGTAATCCCAGCACTTTGGGAGGCTAAGGCGGGAGAATTACTTGAGCCTGGGAGGTCGAGGCTGCAGTGAGCTATGATTGTGCCACTGCACTCCAGCCTGGGTGACAGAACAAGACCCTGTCTCAAAAAAAAAAAAAAAGTCTTGAAAGAGAAAAAAGAAAAAATATTCTGGGGGAGGGAAACAATAAAAATAATACAATTTTAAAAATAATATAATAAATAATTATTTACCTAGCATTACATTGCAGTAGTTGTTATAAGTAATCTAGAGATGATCTAAAGTACACAGGTGGATGTGTGTAGGTTATATGCAAATGTTATGCTGTTTTATATCAGGGACTTGAGCATGTGTGGATTTGGGTATCTGTAGGGGAGTCCTGGAACCAATCCCCCTCAGATAGAGAGACAACTGTACTTCTTTTTCTTTTTTTTTCTGAGACGGGATCTCACCCAGGCAGGAGTGCAGTGGTGCCATCACATCTCACTACGGCCTCGACCTCCCCAGGCTCAAGCGAGCCTCCCACCTCAGCCTCCCAAGTAGCTGGAACTACAGGTGTGTGCCACCATTCCTGGCTAATTTTTGTATTTTTCGTAGAGACAGGGTCTCGCTATGTTGTCCATGTTGGTCTTGGACTGCTGGGCTCAAGCAATCCTCCTGCCTTGGCCTCCTGAAGTGCTGGCATGAAGTCACCACCCCTGGCCAACTGTACTACTTACTTCACTAAATAAATGCTTCCAATTTTTGAAGATTTGGAAGAGAAGCTTTTTTTAAAAAATGTAAAATACGGCCGGGCGCGGTGGCTCAAGCCTGTAATCCCAGCACTTTGGGAGGCCGAGACGGGCGGATCATGAGGTCAGGAGATCGAGACCATCCTGGCTAACA
>NW_012101787.1:679042-692632 GCF_000951045.1 Mandrillus leucophaeus
AAAAAAAAAAAAAAAAAAAATGTAAAATACACTTAACATAAAATTTACCACTGTGACCACTTTTTTTTTTTTTCCAGACAGAGTCTGACTCTGTTGCCCAAGCTGGAGTGCAGCAGCGCAATCTCTGAGCTCACTGCAACCTCTGCCTTCTGGGTTCAAGCGATTCTCCCGCCTCAGCCTCCTGAGTAGCTGGGATTACGGGTGCAGGCCACCATACCTGGCTAATTTTTTATTTTAGTAGAGATGGAGTTTCACCATGTTGGCCAGGGTGGTTTCAAACTCCTGAGCTCAGGCAATCTGCCCACCTTGGCCTCCTAAAGTGCTGGGACTACAGGTGTGAGCCACTGCACCCGGCCTTGCCCACTTTTAAGGGTACAGTTCAGTAGTGTTGAAAAAGAAGCAATTTTTTAAAAGGAAATGTACACAGAAATCAGTTCAGGACTGGAAGTGCTACTATCTTGTGCTGTATTTGTTTCATGATCTGCACTGAAATATTTGTTTAATGTTCATATTAACTTGCCAGAATAATATAAACATAAAAACTTTCAATTGTTTCTGCTGGACATAAAATTAGAACCTATTACAACTGTTTAAAATAGTCAAGAAATGAACTCATTTTCCCCCCACTTCACAGTTAAGAGCCATTTGAAATGAAAAATAAAGGAATGTTACTAAATCTAAGCAATCCCAAATAAATGCCCATTGTTTCCTGAGAGATAGACAAGACATCACCAGTATGAGTGACAGAAGAACACCCACAATAACATCTTGGATATATTATTTGCTCTCTGAATAAAAAGTTAGGCGCATAGCTTTGCTATACAATAACTGGAATTGTGCATGGTCCCCCTCCACATTGCTCTGAAAATGAACTTCTGTTTTATGCAGATGTAGGCGAATTAGAATGAACAAAGGCCCACATTTTAAGGCTGAGAACATTCAGCTGAAAATGAAAAATGGATTTTTCTTCTATTAGACAGGAGAGCAAATGTAAATGTTTTGCAGCCGGCAGGCTAAGGCAGACCTGAGGTCCCAGAGTTGTCTCCTTTGAAAGTGGCTGGCTATTGGCAAGTACTAACACTTCCTGAATGCTCCCATCAAGGGTCCTCACATGGCCCATCAGGAGGGATAAACAGGAAGAAGTCAAAACCACTTTCCTGTCTCCTCTGGCCCAGTATCTGCACAAAGGACCAACTGCTTCTCACACTCATTATAGTATCTGGTTCATTTCAAGGTCTGGACCACTTGCTAGAGGATTGGACCTACAGAGATCTATCTATGGGGCTGGGAAACTGCCCAAGACCCTTCAACAGAACTTTTACAGGAGAGAATTCTGGAGACCATTCTTAAGAGGGCTGGTGCCTAACTATTAAGGAATGTTGAGGTCCAGATCCCTGAGCCTGGGCACAGAGGCAACCTTCAAATCCCCTTCCGTCTCCCTTTCCTGACTCCTTCCCAACACCCGACAAGGCTAAGTTCACTCTAATACCTGACGATAGGTCCATGGAGAATTCACAACCAGCAAACCTCTACTGTGTTGTCTTCAGCTGTAGTCATTGTTCACAGTCCAGAATGATCGATCGCCCCTCTGCTCTGTCTGATTCAACCTTTCTGCTCCACAATTAGCCTTCCTCACTGCTTACCTCATCATAGACTCTCATTCACCCCTTAAACGCTGATGTTCTCACCATTCTTTCGGCAACACGTGCTTTCTGACGTACACCCACGTGATTTTAACTCTCATCTATATGCTGACAAATATAAATCTAAAATCTGCTTCTCCAACCCCAATTTCCCCCACAAATATCTAACTCATATATCCAACTGCATGCAGACCATATCCAGGTGAAGCCTCCACAGGCATCTACAACTCAGCATATCCAAAAGTGAACCAACAAAGACACATGTGTGGGTAAATAAAATCCACAATCTCTTACCTAAAACCTTGGGACAAATGTTTTATGAAATTGTAAATTTTCAGAATTTAGAAAAGGTAATACACAGTATACAACACCACCAGTTATTTATGTATATCAAACACAAGGGTTTTCTTCAGTAAAAGTTTTTTCTTCCAGCTCTTTATATGAAGTGAAATATACAAAGAATACAAACGGCCTAATGTCAATTGAGGTCATGCTATCAAGTGAGTTTGTATCAAATTTACAAAAAAAAAAAAAAAAACCTTTTCAGAACTTTTTAGATACTGGAATTGTGAAAAAGTGACTATTAAGCTTTACTTGTCACACGTATGACATTAAAGGGCTAGTATCCTTAATACACACAGGGCTCTTAGAAATAAAAAATAAAAAGATGAAAACCCCACAGGAAAAGGGACCAAGGACATGAATAGACCATTTAAAGAAAATATGTTTTAAATGTTCAACCTTATTGTCAAAAAAAAAAAAAAAAAAAAGGCACCTCGAAATAGTAAGGTATTTTCTGCTTATCCGATGAGCAGGGATAAAAACTAAGTTGGCTAAAGTATAGAGAAATAGGCACTCACACTATTAGTAAATGTTTGTAAAAAGCTTAAAACAGTTGTCTGTAAGCACATAGTAAGCTTTATATAAGTGCTTAAGTAACTTGGTGGAAGTTTATAGTGGTACGAACTTTTGGGAGGACAACTTATCAGTATCAATATCTATTAAAATTTTTTTTTGGAGACGGAGTTTTGCTCTTGTTGCTCAGGCTGTAGTGCAATGGCGTGATCTTGGCTCACTGCAACCTCCACCTCCTGGGTTCAAGTGATTCTCCTGCCTTGGCCTTCCAAATAGCTGGGATTACAGGCATGCACCACCACGACTGGCTGATTTTTGTATTTTTAGTAGAGATGGGGTTTCTCCATGTTTGAAGGTTGCCTCTGTGCCCAGGCTCAGGTGACCTGCCCACCTCGGCCTCCCAAAATGCTGGGATTACAGGCGTGAGCCACCACACCTGGCCAATATTTATTAAAATTTTTAATGTGTATATCCCATCATCCAACACTTCCAATTCTAAGAATTTATTCTACCAAAACTACACAGATGTGCAGAGCTCAATTGTGTGGAAAGATGTTCACTGAATCACTCTGATAATGAAATCTGAAAACAACACTGCCAGCGCTTGTGCTGTGTTTTTTCTCAGGCCAGCGGAAAGATGGCCGCATCACATTCAGATGCATCGGTAACCAGAGGATGGAGAGAGAGTGTCTCTCTTTCTGTGGCTCTGTCTTAGGAGTGGAAAAACTTTTTCCAGAAGCTTCCCATCAGATTCCCTCTCCTGTCTCAGTAGACAGAACTGGACCACAAGAAAGTTCCCAGACCAATACCTGACAAGGGGATGGGATTATTCTAGGCTAGTAGTCCTCAAACATTTTTATCTCAGGACCCATTTGGACTCAAAAATTAGGGCCAGGTGTGGTGGCTCATGCCTGTAATTCCAAAACTTTGGGAGGCCAAGACAGGAGGATTGCTTGATGCCAGGAGGTCAAGGCTGGGCTGTAGTAAGCTATGATTACCTACTACGCTCCAGCCTGGGTGACAGCAAGACCCTAAAAAAAAATTATTGAGGATTCCCCAAAATCTTTGCTTTTCTGAGTTATATCTATCACTAAAATTTTGAAATATAATTATTTATTAATTTAGAAATAAGAAATCTAGGCCAGTGGCTCACACCTGTAATTCTAGCACTTTGGGAGGCCAACACAGGCAAATTATGAGGTCAGGAGTTTCAGACAAGCCTGGCCAACATGGTGAAATCCTGTCTCTACTAAAAATACAAAAAATTAGCTGGGCGTGATGGTAGGCACCTGTAATCCCAGCTACTTGGGAGGTCACGGCAAGAGAATTGCTTGAACCCGGGAGGCGGAGGTTGCAGTGAGATCGTGCCACTGCACTTAAGCCCAGGTGACAGTGTGAGACTCCATCTCAAAAAAAAAAGAAAAGAAAGAAAGAAATCTGTTACATATTCACATGAGTAACATTTTCATGAAAAATAGTAATATACTCCAAAATTAAAACATTTAAGAAGAGTAGCTTTGCTTTACCTTTTACAGATCACTTTAATATTGGGCTTAATGTAAGACAGCTGGATTCTCATATCTGCTTTGGCATTTAATCTGCTCCAATCTGTCAGAGGAAGTAGATATACATTTTAAAAACCCAGCCTCATTAGGGTATGTAGTTGGAAAACAGAAACTCACAGACCCCTAAAATGAATCTCAGAGACCCCAGGAATGTTCAGCCAAGGTTTTTTTTTTTTTTTTTTCCCCCTTGAGACAGAGTCTCACTGTGTCATTCAGGCTGGAGTGCAGTGGCACAATCACGGCTCACTGCAGCCTTGACCTCCTGGGCTCAAGCAGTCCTCCCGCCTCAGCCTCCCAAGTAGCTGGGACTACAGCCATGTGCCACCACGCCCAGCTAATTTTTGTATATTTTGTAGAGAGAGGGTCTCACTATGTTGCCCAGGCTGGTCTCAAGATCCTGGGTTCAACAGATCCTCCCCTCTCAGCCTTTCCAAGTGTTGGGATTACAGGCGTGAGCCACTGTGCTTGGCCCTCAGCCACATTTTAAGAACCACTGCTCTAGGCCAGTGAGACCTCCCCTGAAGAGGTTGGAATCATCCTTTCCTGGAGCACAAAGGCCACAAGGCCATTTGTGGAATGGGTGGATGCTTGAACTTCCCACTCTGCTAGGAGGGAAAGAGGAGTAAATGGATACTGTTAGGAAGAAGGGAAGATAATGACTGATAACCAGCTATGCCCCTTTCCAAACTTTTCTCTCGAACATTCTCAGAGTAAGCTTTTCTGTTTTTAAATTTTCACTGTGACAAAATACACCTAACATACAATTTACCTTCCTAACCCTTTTTTGTTTGTTTGTTTTCGTTTTTGTTTTGAGACAGAGTCTTGCTCTGTCACCTAGGCTGGAGTGCAGTGATGCGATCTTGGCTCATTGCAACCTCTGCCTCACGGGTTCAAGTGATTCTCTTACCTCAGTCTTCCAAGTAGCTGGGACTACAGGCCCCTGCCACCACGCCCAGCTAATTTTTGTATTTTTAGTACAGACGGGGTTTCGCCATGTTGGCCAGGCTGGTCTCAAACTCCTGACCTCAGGTGATCCGCCCACCTTGGCCTCCCAAAGTGCTGGGATTACAGGTGTGAGCCACTGTGCCAAACCTTCCTAGCCATTTTTAATGCACAGTTCAGTGGCATTAAGTGCGTTTCATTGTTGTGCTACCATCACCACCGTCCATCCAAGAATGTTTCCATTTTGCAAAACTGAAACTCTATACCCACTAAACAATAACTCCACAGCCTCTTCCAGCCCTGGTCTCTATGAGTTTGGCACAAAGTTCTACTTTCTGTCTCTGTGAGTCTGACTATTCCAAGTACCTCATGTGAGTGGAATCATACAGTATTTGTCTTTTTGTGACTGCCGTATTTCACTTTGCACAGTGTCCTCCAATTTCATATACGTTGTAGCACACGTCAGAATTATTCTCTTCTTCTTAAGGCTCAGTAATATTCCATTGTGTGGAGAGACCACATTTTGTTTATGTATTCATCTGTCAACGGACATTGGGTTGTTTACACCTTCGGGCTATTGTGAATAATGCTGCTATGAGTGCAAATATCTATTTGAGTCCTTGCTTTCCGTTCTTTTGGGAATACACACAGATGTGGAATTGCAGGGTCATATGGTGGTTCTCTTTCTGCTTTTTTGAGCAACTGCCATACTGTTTTTCACAGAGACTGCACCATTTCACATTCCCACTGGTGGGGGATAAGGGTTCCAATTTCTCCACGTCCTTGCTAACACTTATTTTTTTGGTTTTTTTGATAGCAGCCATCCTAATAGGTGTGAGGTGGTCAGAGTAAGCGTAAATTGATAATGTCATTTTCCTGGTAAAATTCTACCATGGCTTTTAGCTGCCTTGTAAAATTGAAGTTCATGATGATTAGGACTGGCAAGGCCCCTATTGTTCTGACTCTGCCCTCCCCTCCACCCTCATCCTTTATTCTCTCCTTTGCTCACTGTCCTCCAGCACAGAAACCTTTCTGTTTTTCAAACACGCCAACGGGCTTCCATCTCACAGCCTTTGCACATCCTCTTCCCTCTGCCTGGAAACCTCCATCTACAGCTTCCCACTTTCCCTTACTCAATTCTCAGCTTCAATGCAGGGACTTCCCGAACACTCTCCCACCAATCACTATCACATCATCTTGCTTTCAACGTTTGACAAATATTTTTTGAGCACACATTCTATGACAGGCCCTATGCTAGGTGCTGGGGATACAGCAGTGAACAAAACAGGCTAAAATCCGTACTTCGATGCGGCTTACATTCTAATGATGGTCTTCAGCGCATAATCACGACTGCAATTATCTTGTTCATTTTCCTAATATTTGTTGCACTAGCTGGTCATTTCAGCAGTGTTTATAAAGCAAAAGAGTTGGAAATAGCCCAAAGGCAGAATATTAGAGGTTAGTTTTTAAAATTTATAGTTCATCCTTATACAAAGCCATAGTAATAACACAAAATGAAATATAAAATTATAGTTCATCCTTAATAAAACGCCAGAGTAATAATATAAAGCCTTATAATGTAAAGCCATACTTCTGTTTCATGCGCTGCCACAGAAAGGAAACCAAGATATACTTGTATCGCACATAAGGATATATTCCTTCTCGGTCCGCTTAGCACCACCACCTCCTAGACCCTCAGCCTCTTGTTCCTGCTTAATGTATAGTTCTACCATTTGACCTAGTTGCTCTGGGAGAGCAAGACCACCACCTCTTGCTACCACTGCAAAGCCAGGCCAACCAGATACCCAGAGTTTCTACCTACTCCTCCTACTTCTGGACTTGGATAAAACCACACAGCTGGACATGGGATCTGACATCCTAAACATCTACCCAAGAGTATAGGTAATGCAACTTAGGAGCTTGAATGATTAACACTCCATGGGAAATTTTTGCTTTTCAAAATTATTGAGATCTTAAAAAAGATCCCTTTTCTTTTAAGAGATGGGGGTCTCACTATGTTGCCCAGGCTGGACTAGAACTCATGGGCAGAGAAGGGAAGATGGAGCCGCCATCTTGAATTTGTCTGGTGCCCTAGTTCCTGCTGGCATTCACCTGTGCAAGCTCCCAGCTTGCTTGTCTCTGTCTGCAGCTCAACTTTACAGGCTGCTCTTTGTTACAAAACGATTCGGGGCTGCCTTTCATTAAAAAGAAAAGCCTTACCGAGGTCTCCCATACCCTTACTATCTGCCTAAGTGATTTCTTCTTAACTCCTATGTCACTTTCACCTTGGCCTCCTGAGTAACTAGGTGCATGCTACTAGGCCCAGCTTTAAAAAGCTTTTCTTGATGTGGTTTATATCTCTCCATGTTTATCATATTCAAAATTAAAGCTGAGAAAATTTAAAAGTATTAATTGATTTTTAAATAATAAAAAGTCATTATTTGCTAACACAAGTGACATATTTTATATAAAATAAAATATATTTTCCAAAATAAAATTAAGCAAAAAGAATAGCATTGTTTTATTTATTTATTTATTTATCTTGAGACGGAGTCTCGCTCTGTCGCCCAGGCTGGAGTGCAGTGGCCGGATCGCAGCTCACTGCAAGCTCCGCCTCCCGGGTTTATGCCATTCTCCTGCCTCAGCCTCCCGAGTAGCTGGGACTACAGGCACCCGCCACCTCGCCTGGCTAGTTTTTTGTATTTTTTTTTTTTAGTAGAGACGGGGTTTCACCGTGTTAGCCAGGGTGGTCTCGATCTCCTGACTTCATGATCCGCCTGTCTCAGCCTCCCAAAGTACTGGGACTTACAGGCTTGAGCCACCGCACCCAGCCCAAAGAATAGTATTGTTTTATACTTTGGCAAATCTCTTTAATATCTGGTTTAACAGAGATCTCAATTCTCATCTGCTTTGATATTGTCTGTTGCAGTATCTTGTTTTGGTTTACATATCCGAATAATTTAGCCTTATACCAACGTGTGGTTGGAAATGAGAGACATGGCTTTTTCAAATAACTGGATATTCTTCTTTGATATTACACCAAAACTTGACAGTAGTACTTTCTGAAAGGCTAGTTGCAATGTAGAATCTGAGACCAAATCAACGAACTCTATGTAGTCCCTTAAATTCCCTTGTTCATTTGTGCTCTTGCTGAATCTTTTACCCATGAATAATACTGATCTTGCAGATCCCCCTGAAAGGGTCTTAGAACCTCCAAAGGTCCATGGACCATACTTTGACAAATGATGATTCATTGGTTTACTTGTTCATGGTTGGCTTCTTCCAGCTCTACCCTCTAGAAGTAAGCTTTTAGAAGGAGCAGGAATCTTGTTTATTTGGTAACCCCTGTATTTACCACAAGATATAGCTCATTGAAGGTATGCAATAATCATGAGTTCAATGAATGAACCTCTGTGATTCTCCAAGGGGTGTCCTGTGAAGTCATCCTGTTATTTCATGGAGGTGGTTAATGGTTCTATATGATGTTGATACTACATCAACCAATTTCCCCAGGTTTTAAAAATCAATGTCATATAGATAAATTCACTTAACACTAACTGGCTACAAAATCATCAAATTTTGCCCTTCAGAAACAGATTGTGATTTTCAATGACCAATATTTATTTCAATAATTATTCAATACAATATTACAATCCAATGTCAATACATTTTATGAAATCTGCAGTATAAAATGCTATATGTTGGAAACAAGTTTATCTAACCAAAGATTTATGAAGTAGTTCTCTTACTTTAAGGGTACAGTATTGCTGGGTGCAATGACATGGCTGTAGTCCCAGCTACCTGGGAGGCTGAGGCCAGAGGATCACTTGAGCCCAGGAGTTACGGACTGTAGAGAGCTGTGCCAATCAGGTATCTGCACTAAGTTCAGTATCAATATAGTGACCTCCTGGCAGTAGGGGACCACCAGGTTGCCACAGGAGGGGTGAATTGGCTCAGGTCTATAATGGAGCAGATCAAAACCCTTGTGCTAATCAGTAGTGGGATTGTGCCTGTGAATAGCCACTATACTCCAGCTTGGACAACATAGCAAGAAAAAAAAAAAAAAGTGGCTACAGTATTATGGAGAAAGAAGAGTAAATGAGATTAGACTAAAGGAATGTTGTGATTTTTAAAAAGATGAAAACAAAAAATGAGAAAAATTTACATAGCATCTTTCAGGAAGATCCATAATATTCATGTATACATGCATGTGTATTCTAACCACTTCCAAAACAATCCAAAATAATCTTTGTAATAAGATTTGACTTCATTATGTGATCTAGACCATTGCTGCTCAAAGGGCTCTGAGGTGACTCAAAGGTGTCAAGACTGGGCCAAGTCTTGGGGCAGACTCACATTTGGAGAGTATCATCTCCAAGAGAGTCAGAAGAAAATGTGCAAAGTAATTGAGAAGGTAAACTACAAGATTTCCGAAGCTGACGCTCCTGAATATAAAGATGAGGACTGAGGATGGGTGACTAACATCTTGCAAACCTTGTATCAAAAGCAGTCATCATTTTAGTAACAGATGGCACAAAAAAAGCTTTTGAAAACAAATGATGTCATGCTACCCAAGTTAAGGGCAGATGAATATGTGCAGGTGTCTGCTATTGTTAAGGCATAACAACAAAGCTACACTTCATATTGCTCTCCTGGGGTCATGCTTTAACAGTAAATGGCTAAAAGTCCACTGTCTCATATTGCAATACATTGGGTAGCTTTGGTACCCACTAGTTAGTATGTGTGTGGTTCATTAGCCTATACTGAAGGTCTTTGTCCATTTCAGTTTAGCATTTCCCTCATTGTATTCTAAATTCTAAATAAGTTCAAATCACAAAGATCAAAGAATAACAATCATCATGGCTGGGTGAGGTGGCTCATGCCTGTAATACCAGCACTTTGGGAGGCTGAGGTGGGTGGATCACTTGAGGTCAGGAGTTTGAGAGTAGCCCGGCTGACATAGTGAAACCCCATCTCCACTAAAAATACAAAAAAATTAGTCGAGCTTGGTGGTGTGTGCTGGTAATCTCAGCTACTCAGGAGTCTGAGGCAGGAGAATCGTTTGAACCAGGGAGGTGGAGGTTGCAGTGAGCTGAGATCACGCCACTGCACTCCAGCCTGGACAACTCAGTGAGACTCTGTCTCCAAAAAGCAACGAAAAAACCCAGTCATCAGCTGCCACATCATGTTGAACAACTGGATATCTAGGAACACCTAAAATGGTCAATTTAATTAAGTGAATTAATTTTATCAATTAGTTTTTAAGTTATGTAATGCATTTTTCTAGTTTCCAACCAGATGTTTTGCAGCCCGGTCATTTAGCATTTCCTCTGAGCCATCTCAGGCTCATCTGGGTTTAGACTATTCCTGCAAAGAACGGCTCCATAGCTGCTACAGCTTGCTTTATTCATTTTCCAGTTTTTAAAAGTAGCTTGTTAGTAAACGTTTTTGGTTGTGAGCAACAGAAAGAGATTCTGGGTAACTTAAGCAGAAAAGGATTTATTGATAGGCTAAGAGGGGCTCATGAAAACAGTGGGAGGAGAATGACCAGGCTTGGGAAAGGGCAAGGACCAAGGAAGTCCCAGAGGATGAGACACTGTCAGCAGAGTCACATTACCAACCCCACCCACTCCCCACCCACAGTGCTGCCAGGACACTAACAATGCCCTCCAAAATATCCACCATTCTTGTAGCACTGCCTCTGGGATCAAAGCCTTGTAGCTTCCGTAAGTGAGAGGTGGATATGAGATGTGGGAGCCGAAAATCACCTTTCTGGCAGAAGGGAAGGGATTATTCCACATAAGAAAACCAGGATGTAGAAGGAAGTGGGCTGATGCCAGACATGCAAAACCCAATGTACGTCTGCTATAAATAATACGTAGGCTTTGTATAAAGCACAAAATAATGCATGCTTATTGTGGAAAATACGTAGTATAGCCTTCCTATATTTTTTTCTAAAATTGGGATATTATATACATTCTTTTTTTTTTTTTTTTAGACAGGGTCTCATTCTGTTGCCTAGGTTGAAGTGCAGTGATACTATCTCGGCTCACTGCAACCTCTGCCTCCCAGGGTCAAGCGATTCTCCTACCTCAGCCTCCTGAGTAGCTGGGATTATAGGCGCCTGCCACCACACCCAGCTAATTTTTGTATTTCTAGTAGAGATGGGGTTTCACCATGTTGGCCAGGCTGGTCTCGATCTCCTGACCTCAGGTGATTCACCCACCTTGGCCTCCCAACGTGTTGGGATTACAGGCGTGAGCCACGGTGCCTGGCCATATTCTTTTTTAAAATTTAATTTAAAGTTCTGGGATACATGTGCAGGACATTCAGGTTTGTTACATAGGTAAATGTGTGCCATGGTGGTTTGCTGCACCCATCACCTAGATATTAAGCCCCACACGCATCATTAGCTATTTATCCTGATGCTCTCCCTCCTCACTCCGCCAACAGGACCCAGTGTCTGTTGTTCCCCCTGTGCCCATGTGTTCTCATTGTTCAGCTCCTACTTATAAGTGAGAACGTGCGGTGTTTGGTTTTCTGTTGCTGTGTTAGTTTGCTGAGGATAATGGCTCCCAGCTTCATCCATGTCCCTGCAAAGGACATAATCTCGTTTCTTTTCATGGCTGTATAGTATTCCATGGTGTATATGTACCACATTTTCTTTATCCAGTCTGTCATTGATCAACCCAAAATACCTTTGAGTTGATCCTATGTCTTTGCTATTGTGAATAGTACTGCAATGAACATATGTGAACATGTAATCTTCATAACAGAATGATTTATATTCCTTTAGGTATATACCCAGTAATGGGATTGTCAGGTCAAATAGTATTTCTGGTTCTAGGTCTTTGAGGAATTGCCACACTGTCTTCCAAAATGCCACACTGAACTTCCAAAACGGGAACTTACATTCCCACCAACAATGTAAAAGCATTCCTATTTCTCCACAGCTTCACCAGCATCTGTTGTTTCTTGACTTTTTAATAATCACCATTCTGACTGATGTGAGATGCTATCTTATTGTGGTCTTGATTTGCATTTCTCTAATGATCAGTGATATCGAGCTTTTTTTCATGTTTGTTGGCCACATATATGTCTTCTTTTGAGAAGTGTCTGTTTATGTCCTTTGACCACTTTTTAATGGGGTCGTTTGGTTTGGTTTTTACTTGTACATTTATTTAAGTTCCTTATAGATTCTGAATATCAGACCTTTGTCAGTTGGACAGATTGCAAAATTTTTCTCCCATTGTTTAGGATGTTTGTTCCCTCAGATGGTAGTTTATTTTGCTGTGTAGAAGCCCTTTAGTTTAATTAGATCCCATTTGTCAGTTTTTGCTTTTGTTTCAATTGCTTTTGATGTTTTTGTCATGAAATCTTTGCCTGTGCCTATGTCCTGAATGGTATTAATAGCCTAGATTTTCTTTTAGGGTTTTATAGTTTTGGATTTTATATTTAAGTCTTTAATCCATCTTGAGTTTATTTGTATATAAGGTGTAGGAAAGGGGTCCAGTGTCAATTTTCTGCATATTGCTAGCCAGTTTTCCCAGCACCATTTATTAAACAGGGAATCTTTTCCTCACTGCTTGTTTTTGTCAGGTTTGTTGAAGATCAGGTGGTTGTAGATTCTGTTCCATTGGCCTATGTGTCTTTTTTTGTACCAGTACAACGCTGTTTTGGTTACTGTAGCCTTGTAGTATAGTTTGAAGTCAGGTAGCATGATGCCTCCATCTTTGTTCTTTTTGCTTAGGATTGTCTTGGCTATCCAGGCCCTTTTGTGGTTTCATATGAAATTCAAAGTTTTTTTCCCTAATTCTGTGAAGAATATTAATGGTAGTTTGATGGGAATAGCATTGAATCTATAGATTACTTTGGGCAGTATGGCCTTTTTCACCATATTGATTCTTCCTATCCATGAGCATGGAATGTTTTTCCATTTGTTTGTTTCCTTGAGCAGTGGTTTGTAGTTCTACTGGAAGAGGTCCTTCACTTTCCTTGTTTTATACATATTTTTTATAACCACCTTTTAAAATATTATTTTGTTTTGAGATGGAGTCTTGCTCTATTGCCCAGGCTGGAGTGTAGTGGTGTGATCATGGCTCACTGCACCCTCTACCTCCCCAGCTCAAGCAATCCTCCTGCGTCAGAGTAGCTGGGACTACAGGCATGTGCCACCATGCCTGGCTAATTAAAAAAAATTTTTTTTTTGTAGAGATGGGGGTCTCCCTATGTTGCCCAGGCTGGTCTTAAACTCATGGATTCAAGCAATCCTCCCACCTTGGCCTCCCAAAGTGCTGGGAATACAGGCATGAGCCACTGTGCCCAGGCTATAACCAATTTTTTTTCACCTAACAATATATTGTGATCATTTTCCATATCATTAACTATTCATCTGCAACATCATTTTTAGTGGTGGTATGGACTGCAACATGATTTTTAGTGGTGGTATGGAACTTTTTCTCTGTATTCATTTTAAATCACTCAGGTACTTTCTATTTTACTTTTTTTTTTTGAGACGGAGTCTCGCTCTGTCGCCCAGGCTGGAGTGCAGTGGCACGATCTCGGCTCACTGCAAGCTCCGCCTC
>NW_012101787.1:692682-707346 GCF_000951045.1 Mandrillus leucophaeus
TTTGAGACGGAGTCTCGCTCTGTCGCCCAGGCTGGAGTGCAGTGGCACGATCTCGGCTCACTGCAAGCTCCGCCTCTTGGGTTCACTCCATCCTCCTGCCTCAGCCTCCCTAGTAGCTGGGACTGACACCACGCCTGGCTAATTTTGTTTTGTATTTTTAGTAGAGACGGGGTTTCACCATGTTAGTCAGGATGGTCTCGATCGCCTGACCTCGTGATCCACCCGTCTTGGCCTCCCAAAGTGCCGGGATTACAGGCCTGAGCCACCGTGCCTGGCCTCTGTTTTACTTTTTATCACTGTAAATACTGCTGGGATGAACATATACTTTTTTTTCTTTTGCTTAAGTATATTGAAGTCTTACCATGCATCAGGTACTATGCTAAAGTGTTTTCTGCATTATCTCACTTACTTCTCACAGTAGCCCTGTAAGGTAAACGCTATTACCATGTCCATGTTATGGATGAGGAGCGTGCTGCATGGAGGCTGGGAATAATTCACCTAAGATCACACAGCACTGATGCCCTAATTCATCTGAGGGTCATGCTGCAAGTAGACGGCAGAACCGGCTTTAGTGTGAACTCAGACCTGTCTGACTGGGGAGCTCAGGCTCTGGGCATCTTCACTTCCTTCCCAAGTAAGTGCTATTGAGTAATCCATGAATATTTCCTTACAGTAAGTCAGAAGTGGAATTGAGGGAGTAAAAGCACCTAATACATGCTGTCAACCTGCCCTCCGGAAAGTTTGCACCGATGTACACTGGCCCCAGAAATAAAGTGCCTATTTTTTCCTGGACATGGTGGCTCATGTCTATAATCCCAGCACTTCGGGAGGGTGAAGCTGGAGGATTGCTTGAGCCCAGGAAGTTTGAGATTAGCCTGGGCAATATGGCAAAAACCTGTTTCTACAAAAACTAAAAAATTAGCCGGGCATGGTGGTATGCACCTGTAGTCCCAGCTACTTGGGAGGAGGGGGTGGGGAGATTGCTTGAGCCTGGGAGGTCAAGTCTACAGTGAGCCGTGATCATGCTACTGCACTCGGCCTGGATGACAAAGCAAGACCCTGTCTCAAACAAAAATTAAAAAAAAAAAAAAAGTGCCTATACTCTTGGCCCATACCTGCTAGGGATTATCTTCACCAGAGAACCTTTGCCAATCTAACTGGTGAAAAAAGCTATCATGGTTTTTAGTTTTCGCATATTTTGTATTATAGTATAATGCTGGCTATCTTTTATGATGGTTTACTGTGTGTTAGAAGAATGTAAACCCTGAGAGGTTTGCGATTGCTGTTTTGCTCACTGCAGTATCCCCGGCACCTGGCAGACTATCTGGTACACAGTAGCTACTCAATAAAATTTGATAAATAATTGAATAAGTGAATGTGCTGGTCACTGAGGTCAGCACTTTACACAGATAATGTTATTAGTCTCCACAGCACTCCGAGGCCTTAGCTAGTATTCATATCATGTGTGCAGCCCCCTCTGACCCAATGGGCACCCTAAGGGCCTCACCTTGACCCTCAGGTTCAGCTGCTCCAAAGGAGGATTGCCTGTCTCCCTTTATTTCCCTATAATCCCCCAAAATGAATTTATTTTCAATTTTTAATTTTTAAATTTTTTGTAGAGATGGAGTCTCACTGTGTTGCCCAGGCTGGTCTCAAATTGCTGGGCTCAAGTGATCCTTTCCTCTCAGCCTCCCAAAGTGCTGAGATTACAGTGACGAGCTGCGGCACCTGGCCAAAATGTAGTCTTTGTACAACATATAATCTATATTTCAAGTCAGATCACCCCAATATGTATCTAAATTTGGTGAAAATATGCCCATCTATTTCCCCATGATGTAATGACAGAAACATAATTGTTTTATAAACCTTTTAATTATTCAAAAAAAACTTTAAAATTTAGCTTTGTGGGCCGGGTGCAGTGGCTCATGCCTGTAATCTCAGTACTTTGTGAGGCAGAGGTGGGTGGATCACGAGGTCAAGAGATTGAGATCATCCTGGCTAACACGGTGAAACTCATCTCTACTAAAAATACAAAAAATTAGCCGGGCGTGGTGGCACGCGCCTGTAATCTCAGCTACTCGGGAGGCTGAGGCAGGAGAATCGCGTGAATCTGGGAGGCAGAGGTTACGGTGAGCCAAGATCATGCCACTGCACTCCAGCCTGGGCAATAGAGCGAGACTCCGTCTCAAAAAAAAAAAAAAAAAAATTAGCTTTGTGCCTCTGTGCTCAAGCCTTCAATGCTTTCACAGTGATTTTCTGCTCCTCACTAAGAAAAGCATACTGATCTTGTCACAGATACATTTAGTGCCCATGGAAGCACCACGGGCCCTGCTAACATGCTTTTCTTTGTTTTAGACAACATGCTAAGAATTTTAGGTCTCATGGCACGAACCACTCCTGGTCGGCATAAACCTCTCCTGGTCGGCCTGAGCACATCCCACACCCAGATTTTGGTGCTGTCTCACTCCTCTTGGTATAAAGCTAAACAATTCCATTTACCAGAGGCTCAGGCCAGCCTGGTCTTTTTTGTTTTTGTTTTTGTTTTGTTTTGTTTGAGACAGGTTCATGGTCTGTGGCCCAGGCTGGAGTGCAGTGGCACGATCTCGGCTTACTGCATCTACCTTCCAGGCTCACGTGATCCTCTCACCTCCACCTCTCGAGTAGATGAGACTTCAGGTGATGCCACCACATCCGGCTAGTTTTTGATTTTTTGTAGAGACGAGGTTTCACTATGCTGCTCAGCCTGGTCTTGAATTCTTGGGCTCAAGTGATCTTCCCGCCTCGGCCTCCCAGAGTGCTGGGATTACAGGTGCGAGCCACCTCACATGGCCTACCCTAGTATTACTGGCAGTTATATCATAGGATAGCCTACATAGGATAGCCTACAGCTATATCATAGAATAGCCTACATATCAAATGCTGGACCATTTTGAATGCTTCTAGAAAAGGAAAAAGAATCAGAAAATTAATTATATGTATAGAGATTGGAAAGAGCTCTATGCATTAAAAACTTTAGCCATAATCCTTTTCTATGTATTTGGCAAATGTCTTCCATTATTTTCATTTGCTTTTTAATTCTATTTATGGTGTTTTAACTTGCAGATGTTTTACCTTTTCTGGTAGTAAAATCTATCAGTTGCTCCTTTATGGCTTCTTTGCTGTTGTACATAGAAGACTTTTCTACCTTAAATTGACTAATAACCACACACAGTAACCATTTCTCTGTGGAATTCCCTGGAGTTGGAATACAAACCGTGGCTTTCCAATGTAAAATCAAGGTGGCGGTGCACAGAAGGACTCCCTTTTCACGTAAGAGCACCAAATGAGCTTTGGCACTGCTCCAAGGCAATCTCAACCGCCCAGGCCTGGGGTGCCAAGGTGCTGGACTCCAGGTCAGGATATGGGAGTATCAGTTCCATTTCTTCTCCAGGTCCTACAGGCTGGTGCTATACTCTCTGCAAAGCATCCACCACAAATACTGCAGCAGACCTTGGGGTTAAAATGTTGGGTTTTACCTAATCCTATAGGTAATAAGGATGTGTGTTTGTGCTGTATTAACATGTGTATATTCATTCATACAATTTTCCTCATAAGGCTTCAAAGGACTGGACAATAACAAAAACCAAACAGCTTCAAAACAGTCTCCTACAGTAGTAGAAAATTAAATAAGGATGGAAAAGAACATTAAACTAAACCAAATGTCATTATAGGTCAAAAACCAGAATTTTCTATGTATATGAGTGAGAATTAGTGAAGATGAAGGAATTTACTACATGCAAATGACTTAACCGGTAATGAGCAGTAATGAATTCTAAGTATTTATTGAATTCCAATGAATTTTAAGTAAAGGGCCCTGCTTTCAGTCCCTTGTGAGAAAACATGGAGCCTACAAGAGGGAGGATGGCATTTTAAAGGCCTTTATTTTGGTTCTACATTGAGCTCAGGAATGGTCTAGATACAGTTATATCTTACAGAAGTAACAGCGAATGGAATATTGTTCCCTGTGCTACATAGTTATTGAAAGCACCTTCAGAACTTATTGCCGCCTCGCTCTGTCATATTAGAAGAAGACATAAAGTTACAACGGCAGCATGAGGGCGTGTGATGACAAGGTGGAATGGTAATTAGTTGCTAATTAGAACTTTCTGAAACATTAGGGTAATCATCATAGGAAAATCCCACTCAATGTTGTATGTAAGTTAAAAATGCCCCAGGGTAGCTATTAATTTCTGAAAATAGCAGCAGGTATAAGCACTTCAGCTGAAGTTAATCAACATTTCTATTACCTATTCGGTTTCTAGAGGTTACAATTTTATATTTTTCATAGTGCGACATCAGTCTGGTATTTATACCCAGATTATGTGATTAATAAATTTTAAAACATCTCATTTTATTGTAAAGCTGCTGTCAAGGAGAAAACAGGTTTTAAATAAAATTTGCTTTAGTAAACATTTTTTTTTTTTTTTGAGATGGAGTCTTGCTCTGTCACCCAGGCTGGAGTCCAGTGGCGCGATCTTGGCTCACTGCAAGCTCCGCCTTCTGGGTTCACGCCATTCTCCTGCTTCAGCCTCCCCAGTAGCTGGGACCACAGGCGCCCGCCACCAAGCCCGGCTAATTTTTTGTACGTTTAGTAGAGATGGGGTTTCATCATGTTAGCCAGGATAGTCTCAATCTCCTAGACTTCGTGATCTGCCTGCCTCAGCCTCCCAAAGTGCTGGAATTACAGGCGTGAGCTACCGCACCTGGCGACATTTTTTTTTTTTTTTCATATTGGATGTAGTCCACTTTGTTTTTCCCTTGGAGATATTTTCCTTTCCATCAAGAAAGGTACTTAGGTAATCCACACACATGAAGGCACAAACAGATCTCAGAGACAAGTCACGTGGTCCTTATATGAACCTTTACTTCACGGTGATACATTTCAGATCTTTAAACAATTAGAGGCCAGGCGTGGTGGCTTACACCTGTAATCCCAGCACTTTGGAAGGCTGAGGCAGGAGGATGGCTTGAGGCCAGGAGTTTGAGACCAGCCTGGGCAAAAAGTAGTGAGACCCTGTCTCTACAAAAAATTTTAAAATTAGCTCAGTGTGGCGGCAGGCACCTATAGTCCCAGCTACTCAAGAGGCTGAGGCAGGAGGATTGCTCAAGCCCAGGAGCTCAAGCCTGTGGTGAGCTATGATTGGGCTACTGTCCTGCATCCTGGGTGACAGACCAAGACCCTGTCTCTTATTTTAAAAAATGTATATGATCTCTTAGTTTTTGGGTCGGGACTCTGGGAACAGCTTTCCCAGCTGTCTCAGGCTCTTAAGTCTCTCATGAGTCTGCAATGAAGCTGTCAGCCAGGTCTGCGGTCTCATCTGAAGACTACACTGGGGGAGGGTCCACTCCCAAGCTCACATACGTGGTTATTTTCAGTGTCAGCAAATATACTTCCAAGCTCACTTACGTGGGCCTCTCCACAGGACTGACTCACATGGTGGCTGGCTCTCCCCAGAGTGAATGATTCCAGAGAAGGCCAGAAAGAGCCACTGCATCTAAAACAGAACCTGCAGTATTTTGTAACCTCATCTCAAAAGTGACAAACCATCACTTCTGCCATAGTCTTGTCTTTAGAAATCAGTCAAGTTAACCCACATAGAAAAAGGGGATTGCACAGCAATCCCATTACTGGTTGTATACCCAGAGAAATAGAAATCATTCTACCATAAAGACACATGCTTGTGATTGTGAAAGTTCACTGCAGCATTATTCACAACAGCAAAGACATAGAATCAACCTCAAGGCCCAACAATGACAGATTGGATAAAGAAAATGTGCTACATATATAACATGGAATACTATGCAGCCATAAAAAAGGAGATCATGTCATTTTCAGGAACATGGATGGAACTGGAGACTAGGGACAGAAAACCAAATACTGCATGTTCTCACTTATAAGTGGGAGCTAAATGGTAAGAGTTACGAAGACAAAGAAGGAAACAACAGACACTGGGGTCTACTTGAAGGGGGAGGGTGGGAGGTGGGAAAGGAGCAGGAAAGATAACTATTGGGTACTGGGCTTAATACCTGGTGATGAAATAATATATACAACAAACCCCTGTGACATGTTTTTACCTATGTAACAAACCTGTGTGTCTACCCCCAAACCTAAAATAAAAGTTAAAATAAGGAGGGGATTATACGAAGGTATTAATACAAGGAGCCAGGGATCCTAAGGGGTCATCTTAGAGGCTGCCTACCACAACTGGTAATTGGTGTGTGATTTTATTTTTAAAATTTTATCTCCTGATTTATCAATCTACCTACCTATCATCTGTCTATTGTCCATCTAGTCTGTCTGTCTATCTATCTATCTATCTATCTATCTATCTATCTATCTATCTATCTATCTATTAATTACAGGGTCTTGCTCTGTTGACTAGGCTCTAAAGTGCAGTGGTGTGGTCACAACTCACTGCAGCCTCGACCTCCCAGGCTCAAGTGATCCTCCCACTTCAGCCTCCCACCAAAGTAGCTGGGACTACAGGTCTGTATTACTGTACCTGGCTGGGTTTTCTTGTTGTTGTTGTTTTGTTTTGTTTTGTTTGTAGAGACCCTGTCTCTACTCACTGTGTTGCCTATGATGGCCTCAACCTCCTGGTCTCAAGTGAGACTCTTGCCTCTGCTTCCCAAAGTGCTGCGATTACAGGTGTGAGCTACCACACCCAACCTTTTAAGTTAGTTTTAATTTTTGTCATTTGGAACAAAAGTGGTCCTGACTAATATATCCAGATGTCATGAATCTAGCCACAAATATTCTAGTTTCCCTTAATAAAGCCATCATAACAATGCCTTTTATAAAAGTATCTAAATATGTTGAGTATATTCATATTTTTCAGCCTTATTAGTTTAACACTTAGAGAACTTACACTCTATTGTGTGAACTACTACAGAAAATACTTTCTTGTTCCATTTAAGTTCCCCAAGAGCAAAGAGAAAGCCTTAAGTATTATAATGCTTCACAACATGTCACACAGTATCTAGTCACGTAGTAGATTCTCAACAAAGGAACTTTTTTTTTTTTTTTTTTTGTAGACAGGGTCTCACTCTGTAGCCCAGGCTGAAGTGCAGTGGTGCAATTTTGGTTCACTGCAGCCTTGACCTTCCAGGGCTCAGGCAATCTTCCCACCTTAGCCTCCCAAGTAGCTAAGACAACAGGCATATTCTACCGTGCCCGGCTAATTTTTGTGTTTTTTGCTGAGATGGAGATTTGCCATGTTATCCAGGCTGGTCTTGAACTTCTAGGCTTAAACGATCCTCTCCCCTCGGCCTCCCAAAGTGCTGGGACTACTGGTGAAAGCCACTCCGCCTGGCCTATGGATCTCCTAAGTATAATTTAGATGATTTTTCCCTAAATTCAGTATCTTCTTTTTGCCGATGTTTGCAATATTTTCTGCCTATTGACATAGCCTCACACTAACTTCAGGTTATTCTCATATAGTGGGGATTTTCATAATCAGAAGAACTTAATGTCACTGTACCTACCCACCTTCAACAATTCATAAAAATAGTAAACAAGGATATTCATAGGGGAATGCCAATGTTTACACTCCTTCCTCCAAGAACTGCCCTTTTCTCCTAAACCATTGTTTCTTGTCTCTAAGCAACTTCCTCGTGCATTGCACCAGTCTCCATCATACCATGATGACTCAATTTTTAAAACAGTCTTTTGTGTTGAGCTTTGTGAAAGGCTTTTTGCAAATCTAAATAGATGCCATTCATGAGCTTTTGTCCCTACGCATATGTGCCTCCTAAAAGAGCTTTAATAGATGGATGAGACCAATTTCCTCTCATTGAAACCATACGTTCTCCTCCAGCTCCTTTCTTGACTCTGGCAGTCATATTGGCATGCAATTATCTTTTGGGGGAGTAGTGCTCGCAGCCCTTCCCTGTTGATCTCCTTTGATTGGGTCTTTAATTGGGTCTAAATTGGGTAGATATTGTAGAAGACTGCAGGGTTAAGATTGCCAAAATCTAACTATCCTAAAAGAGACTAATCACCATGGTTAAGTTAGCATGCTGAGGTCAGAAACAGGGAAATATGGACGGATGTGTGGTAAATATGGGCAGAGAAAAGGAAGTAAGGTTAGAAATACAGGAAGCTGGTGGTTGTCAGTCAAGGGTCAGGAACGTTTTAGGGTCATGTCCTTTAAGTATCTGACACTGTTCTACATTTCCCTTTTCTTTAAATTCTCTCCTCCTTCGATGCCCTCAACGCTGTGCTCTCATCCTAGCTTGGTAGACGTTCCTGTTCAAACTCCTTCCCTGGAAGCTCTTCTTCCTATCTCTTTAATGTTTTTTTTTTTTTTTTCCAGGTTCCATCCTTGGCTTTATCTTGTCTCCCTCTATAGGTTCTCCATTGTCAATTTCATACATTCCTATGGATTTAGGTAAATATAGATTAACAGAATAAAAATGGGACTTTGAGCTTTAGATAAGTTCATTCATCTGCCTAGTGTAGATTTCCACACTGATATCCCAGACACTCCGATCTTAACATGTCCAAAAATCAAAGGCATCATCTTTATATAAGCTAAGGACTTTTTCATTTTATGTGACAAAAAACCCTATTTCATGGGCTCTAAGGGGAAGCCAAATAGCACAGGGATACAGCTAGGCTCAGAAACAACTGGAACCAAGACCTGGAAATTGCAATGATTTATTTCTTCTTCTTCTTCTTCTTCTTTTTTTTGAGACAGAGACGCTCTGTCATCTGGACTGGAGTACAGTGGCACGATCTTGGCTCACTGCAACCTCCACCTCCTGGGTTCAAGGGATTCCCATGCCTTAGCCTCCTGAGTAGCTGGGACTACAAGAGGGTGCCCCCACATCTGGCTAATTTTTGTATTTTTAGTAGAGAAGGGGTTTTGCCACGTTGGCCAGGCTGGTCTCAAACTCCTGACCTCAAGTGACCCGCCCATCTCGAACTCCCAAGGTGCTGGGATTACCAGTGTGCAGCACCATGTCTAGCCCATTTCTCCAAATTATACATCAACTTTCTTCTGTATGTCTGTTTCTTTCTCCCCTTGTTGCAATTGATACTTTCTGCTTCTCGGCCTACATGGTGGCAAACACAAAGATCTCCACGTTTCTGCTTTAGTCACCCAGAGCAAGACTAGTGTGATTCTCTCTGGGTCCTAAAACTCACTGGCCCAGCCACGTTCAAGGTGTCCAGCCATGGACAAGGTGTCCACCCACGGATCAATCAACTTTGGCCTCAGATACAGTATATGCAACTTGAAGTTGCTTCATAGCTCACTGATGCACTGTTCATTTTGCTTTCAACCTTTTTCAACTGTTTCATTTTAGATAGTTTTTATGGCTACATATTCAACTATACTACTCATTTCTTCTGCATTGTCTAAACTCTTGTCAATCCCAATCCCATCCAGTGTATTTTTCTCTTTTTTCTTTTTTTAGAGACAAGGTCTCACTCTGTGGCCCAGGCTAGAGTGCAGTGGTACTTTCATACCTTACTGCAGCCTCAAACTTCTGAGCTCAAGCAATCCTTCTGCTTCAGCCTTCTGAGTAGCTGGGACTACAGGCGGGTGACACCACACCTGGCTAGTTTCTTGCATTTTTTGTGAAAACAGCATCTCGCTATGTTGCCCAGGTTGGCCTTGAACTGGCCTCAAGTGATTCTCCAGCCTTGGCCTCCCAATTTGCTGGGATTACAGTTGTGATACTTGGTCCCAGTATATTTTTCACTCTAGATATTTCATATCTAGATGTTCAATTTGCTCAACCTTTTCTGTAGACTTTAAACATATGGAATACAGTTATCATAACTGTTTTTAATGACTTTGCCTATTAATTCTTTGACTAATTTAACACGTGTCATTTCTGAGTTGTTCCTATACATTGATTTTTCTCATTATTGATTGTATTTTCTCTTTGTTTGCATGCCTAGAAAGTTTTTATTGGATGCTAGACATTGTGAATTTCACATCCTTAAGTGTTAGTCTTCTATTCCTATAAACATTTTCTTCAGCTTTCTTCTGGGAAGCAGTTAAATTGTTTGGAAACAGTTTAATCTTTTTGAAGCTTCTCCTAAGCTTTGCTAGGCAAGATGAAAGCAGCCTTTATTCTAGACTACAGAGGAAATGCTCTTTAGAGTACTCTACCTGATGCTCTGTGAATTACAAGGTTTTTCATTCAAGGATTATTCCCTTTGCTCTGATCTCATGGTTCTTTCTTGAGTCTTGAGTGGTTTCTGCACACTCATGCTTGGATTAGCACTCAGCTGAAAACTGGAGGGCCCCTATCTCTGAAGCTCTCTCTCTGTGCTGCAATCTCCCCTCTGGAACTCTGCCCTGTGAACTCAAGATGCCATGGCCTGCCTGGGCCCCCAGGCTCTGCCCAGGTTTCCCCTCTCTAAGTTGCTCTCTGGAAGCTCTCTCCATGCAATGAGCTTGGGTAATCGCAGGCCTCACCTCATTTGTTTTCCCTCTCTCAAGAATCATTGTTCTCTGCTGCCTGGTGTGCAGTGTCTGAAATCTGTTGTTTTATGTATTTTGTCTGTTTTTTCTGTTCTTTCAGATGGGAGGCTGAATCCAGTCCCTGTCACTCCACGTTGGCCGGAAGTGGAAGTCCAGTTGTCTTTAGGAACTATTTGCAGTTGTTTAAACTCTGGGCTCTTGCATGTCTCTGCACTTTTATGTCAGTTTGACATGTTTTTCCCTTCCACCCTGTCTGCCTGGCAAGACTGAGTTCAAGCATTATCTTCTCCCAAACCTGCCCAGCACCCATCCCACGTCAGCATCCCCTCTCCATGCTCCCTGGCATTATACCACAGTGTGGAGCTTGGTTCCCCTCACTGAACTCTAAGGCCTGTGTGCAAAGATCATAGCTTACTTATCATTTTTAAAATTGAAAAATGATGTGTATTTTTATGGGCTGCATAGTGATGTTACATACATATAATGTGTGGCAACCAGATAAGGGTAATTAGCATATCCATCATCTCAAACATTTAGCATTTCTTTGGTGGTTTTTGTTTTGTTTGTTTTTTTCAGACAGTCTTGCCCTGTTGCCCAGGCTGGACTACAGTGATGTGATCATGACTCACTGCAGCCTCAATCTCCTGGGCTCAAGCAATCCTCCCACCTTAGCCCCCAGAGGAGCTGGGACTACGGGCATGTGCCACCATACTGGCTAATGTGTGTGTGTGTGTGTGTGTGTGTGTGTATGTGTAGAGACAGGGTGTCCCTCTATTGCTGGTCTCAAACTTCTGGGCTCAAGCCATCCTCTCTCGCTGGCCTCCCAAAGTGGGATTACAGGTGTGAGCCACCGTGCCTAGCCTATCTTTTTTTTTTTTAGACAGAGTTTTGCTCTTGTTGCCTAGGTTTCAGTGCAGCGGCACGATCTCGGCTCACTGCAACCTCCGCCTCCCAGGTTCAAGTGATTCTCCTGCCTCAGCCTCCTGAATAGCTGGGATTACAGGTGCCTGCCACCACGTCCAGCTAATTTTTTGTATTTTGAGTAGAGACAGGTTAGAGACGGGGTTTCACCATGTTGGCCCATGCTGGTCTCGAACTCCTGACCTCAGGTGATCCACCTGCCTCGGCCTCCCAAAGTGCTGGGATTACAGGTGTGAGCCATCGTGCCTGGTCCTTATCTTATCATTTTTTAATACTGGGAACATTTGATATCCTCCTTTTAGCTTTTGAAGTTTATTCATCTTTGATTTCTGAAGCTAGCACAGCAACTGAAACAGTAGCTACCCATCATATCCTTGTTGAAATGAATTGTTTCTTATATTTCAGTGGACTATTCAAAGTGAAACATTGGGTTGGGCACTGCAGCTCACACCTGCAATCCCAATGCTTTGGGAGACCAAGGCAGGAGGATCACTTGAGCCCAGGAGTTTGAGGCTGCAGCGAGCTATGATTGTGCCACTGCACTCCAGCCTGGGCAACAGGGTGAGACCCAGTCTCAAACAAACAAAACAAAATCAAGTGAAACACTATATATAATTATCCTGAGACAGAGAATAATCTTCACTGTTTATTTCAGAGTATTTTATAAACTGTTACCTGAAAAAATAGGCTGAAACTTAAACACTTCTATATTCTCAAGTTCTGATATTGCATTTCTTTGAATCAAATATGTCATTTAGCAAAATTTTCCGAGGCGATTCTCAACAAAGTGGTTGTGTTAGAAGTATGTATGTTTGTAGCCTTCCCTTTAGAAGGGTTCTGGATTGTTGGGATGTATTTCTATGTAGTTTGATTTGGTTACTTATGAGAAGCATGAAATCTTTTCAAATATTTACAACTCATGCTGTGCAGAATGCAACTGTGAAGTGCCGAGCAAACGACCTCATGTAGTGAAACCCTTCCTTGACTCAATAGCCAGGCATGGTGGCACACGTCTGTAATCCCAGCTACTCACGGGGCCGAGGCACAAGAATTGCTTGAACTCGGGAGGTGGAGGTTGCAGTGATTTGAGATTGTGCCACTGCACTCCAGCCTGAGTGACAGAGTGAGACTCTGTCTCAAAAAACAAACAAACAAACAAACAAAAAAATCCCCAAAAATAAAAAAATACAAAGTCACACTGTAATCTCTAGCACGGCATTATACCACATGTAGGTTTAATAACCTGTTCAGGGGAAACAGATGTCAAACTTTGAGGTTGGGCATGGTGGCTCACACCTGTAATCCCAGCAATTTGGGAGGCCAAGGCAGGAGGATTTCTTGAAGCCAGGTGTTCCAGACCAGCCTGGGCAACACAGTGAGACCCCGTCTCTAAAACAAAATACAAAAATCAGCCAGGCATGGAGCACATGCCTGTAGTCCATGACTCAGGAGTCTAAGGCGGGAGGATTGCTTAAGCCCAGTAGTTTGAGGCTGCAGTGAGCCATGATCACACCACTGAACTCTAGCCTGGGTGACAAAGCAAGACCTCTGTGGAGTCCTAATTAGGGAAAAGGAATCAAGCTGGCAGGACCAGGGGAAAGCAAAAAGAAGAAGCAGATAAGCTATCAGTCTGCCTTTCTTCATGGTCCAGGACACGTAGCCCTCCTGTGCAAGTAACTCACAATCTCCCCGCACCCAACTATCAGACACCTGCAAGTTAGCTCACCGCAACCTTGGTGTTATCACTACTGCACAAAGCCTTCCTCGGCATACAGCATACACACTATTCTACACAATCCCCAGCAAGCCTTTGTCTCTTGGAAGTCATTGGCTCCTTTGTGCTGGCCTGCTTGTTGCTCTCTTGCTGTGTATTTTCATACTTTCTCTAATAAATTTGCCTTTCTTTACCTACAACTGTCTTGGTAAACAAATTCTTCTTAACACCCACACCACCAGCTCAATAGTTGCTACTCACTGGTGACAACCCCACTTCAAAAAATAAAATAAAACCAACTTCTACATTAAATGCGTTGGGAGTGAGACCTGTGAGATTCCATCATGGGTCCTTTGTGGACTACACATGCTCTCTTATGCTAAAATGTCTCCCCTCTCGCCATATCACTGGCACACTTTGTGTCCTGCCTCAGCCTCCCAAAGTGCTGGGATTACAGGTGTGAGCCACCACACCCAGCCTAAAAGTTTGACATCTGTTTTCCCTGAGCAGGTTATTAAACCTACATGTGATATGACGTGGTGCTATAGATTTCAGGGTGACTTCATGGTTTTTTTTTTTTTTTGTACTTAAACCTACTTGAGGCCTCAAAGCTTTCTTTGTTTTAACCTGTATAAAAAACTGACATAAATAGGTAAATAGGGCACGTTAATTGTAGAAAACAATTGTGTGCGTGTGTGTGTGTGCACGCATGAGTAAATGAATATCACTTCCAATTAAACCACTCAGAGTGTCATTGTAGTCTTTCAGTGTGTATCTTTCCTGCCACACACACACACCCCCACACACACCCCCCTAGGTAGCAGGTACAAAATGGTATAGAATATGAATTCATTAATTGATTCATGAATATAATATGATTCATGAATTCATATTCTATACCATATTGTACCTGCTACTTTTTGTAATCTGCTTTTCCCTCTTCATATCTTTCTGAGTCAACTAATATCTTTTCTAATTTCCCAAAGTAGTAACATGTAAAATGAAATCTTTCACAAACATTACTTTTTATTACATTCCCTCGCTTTTCATTCTAGAGTATCAGCTTTTTATAGAGAACTATTGAAGATATAATGCCTAAGAAAAATGAATTCCTGTCAAGTGCTGGAATTTGAGGCATAGTGAGATGCATATTTTGAGTGCTTCTAAGTGCTATATTCATATCATTCAAGCATAAGTTTAGCTCTGCCATATTGTGAATAGCAATAACAATATCACTAAATAGGAAAAGTAGGACTAGAAGAGACCATTTAAAAATTCCAAATGTAATGTTTCAATATATCCTAAAAGACAGCTGTTCTTAGCCACAGCAATGAGACCTGGGAAGCTTTACTCCCAAAATGAGAAAAACCCCATGATTTAATACCTTGAACATATTCCAACAACCTACTGAAGATCAATTTCATTAATTTCATCTAATTTCATTTTATATTTTGATCTTGTGTTAAGACAGTTGACAACCAATTTCTTTCCCCTTTTTAACTGAAAATATCATACTTTGAAATAGTCCAATCTAGGCTGGCAAAAACATAT
>NW_012101787.1:709416-711763 GCF_000951045.1 Mandrillus leucophaeus
GGTTGTTATTCACATTTGCCAATTTGCAACCAGTTTTTCACATCAGATAATCCATTCTTCTTCTTCCTTGCCATACATCATTTTTGGCTAATTAATTCCACTGAATTGTACTAAGCAAAGTAAGCAAATTTCAAGATGAGCTTATATAAAATATAATTGAGACACAGCTGTCTATTTTATTAATGCTAATATTCTTCTCTAGAACTATGAATAGAAAAATAAAGAATTCTTTTAAAAATGTTTTTAATTTTTAATTTTAATTTTTAGAGACAAGGTCTCACTCTGTCACTCAGGCTGGAGAACATTGGTGCAATTCTAGCTCACTGTAGCCTCAAACTCCTGGGCCCAAGTGACCCTCCTACCTCAGCCTCCTGCGTAGCTAGGACTACAAGCACATGCCATCATGCACAATTAATTAAAAAAATTTTTTTTTGTAGAGATGGGGTCTCACTATGTTGCCCAAGGGGATCTTGAACTCCTAGTCTCAAGTGATCCTCCTGTCTTGGCCTCCCAAAGTGTTGGGATTATAGGTGTGTACCATCATGCCCAGCCCAAGAATTCTTGAGAAAAGAACAACAGTGACTTTAATAAATTCTGAATATTTTTCCTCAAGTTAAAAGTCGATTTTAAATTCATTTTTCAGGTACAATTTTTTTTCTATGTAAATCAAGTCAACAGGAATAATGAGTACTTACATAGACAGCATTTACTCTCTGCCAGGCACTGCTCAAAGCAAATTATTTAATCCGCAAACAACCCTGTAAGACAGGTAATTTTATTATTTCTGTTTTAAAGATGAGGAGCTGTGGCCAGAGAGGTTGCATAACTTGCTCAAGGACATTCAGCTAGTAAGTGGTAAAATTTAGATAAGAGCCATAGTCTGGCTCCAGAGTTTGTGTGCATAAGATTATATGATTGTGAAACAATAGCTAGATCAAAAACACAGACATTGGGCTAAAACCTTTAATAAATTCTCAATATTATTCCTCAAGTTAAAAATCCATTTTAAATTTATTTTTCAGGTACTCTTTTTTTTCTATGTAAATCAAGTCAACAACGGAATAACGAGTACTTACACAGATGCCATTTACTCTCTGCTTGGAGAGTAAATCCTGGAGTTTTCTTTTTTTTGAGATGGAGTCTCACTCTGTTGCCCAGGCTGGGGTGCAGTGGCACAATCTTGGCTCACTGCAACCTCCGCCTACCAGATTCAAGCAATTTCCTTCCTCAGTCTCTTGAGTATCCAGGATTATAGGCACCCGTCACCATACCTGGCTAATTTTTGTATTTTTAGTAGAGACAGGGTTTCACCCTGCTGCCCAGACTGGTCTCAAACTCCTGAGCTGAAGCGATCTGCTCGCCTTGGCCTCCCAGAGTGCTGGGATTACAGACGTGAGCCACCACATGTGGCCCAGCTCCAGAATTTCTGCTTGCTTCTTTTAAATTATCTCAATCTCTTTGTTAAATTAATCTGATAGAATTCTGAATCCCTTCTCTGGGTTACCTTGAATTTCTTTGAGTTTCCTCAAAACAGCTATTTTGAATTCTTTGTCTGGAAGGTCATATATCTCTGTTTCTCCAGGATTGGCCCCTGGTGTCTTATTTCATTCACTTGGTGAGGTCCTATTTTCCTGGATTGTCTTAACACTTTTAGACGTTTGTTTGTGTCTGGGCATTGCAGAATTAGGTATTTATTGCAGTCTTCACTGTCTGAGCTTGCTTGTACCTGTGCTTCTTGGGAAGGCTTTCCAGATAACTGAAAGAACTTGGGTGCTGTGATCTAAGCCGTATCTGCTTTAGGGACAATCTAAATTCAGCAACACTATGATTCTTGCAGACTGGTAGAGTTACTACCTGATGCTCTTGGATAAGACTGGGGAGATTTCTCTGGACTACCAGGCAGAGACTCTTGTTCTCTCCCTTTACTTTCTCCCAAACAAGTAGAGTGTCTTTCTATTCTGAGCCATCTGAAGCTTGGGGTGGAGTAATATAAGCGCCTCTGTGGCCATCTGGTATGACTGTGCTGGGTCAGAGCTGAAGACAGCACAGCACGGAGTCTTTCCTAAGGCCTGCTGTAACCACTCCCTGGCTATGGCCTATGTTCACTCACAGCCTGGGGCTCTACAATCAGCATGCGGGAAAGCCAACCAGGCCTGTGTCCTTCCCTTCAGAGTGGCGAGCTCCCCCCGTCCCCAGGCAGGTCCAGATGCCATCCAGGAGCTAAGGACTACAGTCAAAAACCTCAGAAGTCTACCTGGGCCGGGCGCGGTGGCTCAAGCCTGTAATCCCAGCACTTTGGGAGGCCGAGACGGGCGGATCACGAGGTCAGGAGATCGAGACCATCCTG
>NW_012101787.1:714629-716076 GCF_000951045.1 Mandrillus leucophaeus
GGGGGGGAATCACTTGAGCCCAGGAGATTGAGGCTGCAGTAAGCCATGATTGTGTCACTACACTCTAGCCTGGGTGATAGAGTGAGACCCTGTCTCAAAATAAAAGTTTGCAGACATTGCCAAATATCCTCTGGGTGGGAGGGGGGAAAGAGGATTGCTCCTAGTTGAGAAATACACACACATACACACACATACACACACACACACACACACACGATGTCAAAACTCTTAAGAAACAATTATAAGAATTCTTTAAAAAGACATGTCATTCAAATCAATTCAAAGGAGAGACTGGTTTAAGAAGAAGGAATACTGGCAGGGCGTGGAGGCTCACGCCTCTAATCCTAGCACTTTGAGAGGCTGAGATGGGCGGATCACTTGAGCACAGGAGTTTGAGACCAATCTGGGCAACATGGTCTCTACAAAAATTACAAAAATTATACAGGTGTGGCGGTGCATGCTGGTAGTCTCAGCTACTTGGGAGGCTGAGGCAAAAGGATTGCTTGAGCCCATGAACATGAGGCTGCAATGAGCTGTGATTGGACCACTGCACTCTAGCCTGGGTGACAAAGCAAGACTGTCAAAAAAAATAAAAAAATAAAAAAAAGGAAAATGCAGAAAATGCAATTTGCAGAAAAATGGTTGGTTATCTTGATATTAACTGAGTTCTGGAAAAAAAGAAGCACTAATACCATGTAAAAAACACCCCCTTTGAAATGGTCTTCCATTCATTTTATTCAGCCTGTTATTTATCTACTCCAATTTTAAGAAAAACACCATCTGAAATCAAATTGGCACCAATATCCTAGTGATTAAAATAGATTATATTTAAATTCCTTCAAATTAAGATTCCTTAAAAATTAGTGGCATTCTTATTTTCTTAACTATGCAGCATTAATTCTCAATAACCAGTATAGGGACTATTCTGGCTCTCCTGATGACAAGTTTTATGATCTTGGGCAAGTGGTTTATCCACTTAGGGCCTCCATTTCTTCATCTGCAAAATGGAGATAATGTGAGTATGTACTCCCAGATGTGCTGTCAGATTAGAAATAATTACCACAAGTGCTTAGAACAGCAACTGACACTCAGAAAACACCCAATGAATGCTAACGCTGGTTATTTATTTATTTAGAGACAGGGGTCTCACTGTGTTGTTCAGGCTGGACTTGCACCCCTGGGCTCAAGTGATCCTCAGCCTCCCGAGTGGTAGGACTACAGGGCTGCACCACCACACCCGGCTGACGGTTGTTATTCACATTTGCCAATTTGCAACCAGTTTTTCACATCAGATAATCCATTCTTCTTCTTCCTTGCCATACATCATTTTTGGCTAATTAATTCCACTGAATTGTACTAAGCAAAGTAAGCAAATTTCAAGATGAGCTTATATAAAATATAATTGAGACACAGCTGTCTATTTTATTAATGCTAATATTCTTCTCTA
>NW_012101787.1:720036-721993 GCF_000951045.1 Mandrillus leucophaeus
TCTTCACTGTCTGAGCTTGCTTGTACCTGTGCTTCTTGGGAAGGCTTTCCAGATAACTGAAAGAACTTGGGTGCTGTGATCTAAGCCGTATCTGCTTTAGGGACAATCTAAATTCAGCAACACTATGATTCTTGCAGACTGGTAGAGTTACTACCTGATGCTCTTGGATAAGACTGGGGAGATTTCTCTGGACTACCAGGCAGAGACCCTTGTTCTCTCCCTTTACTTTCTCCCAAACAAGTAGAGTGTCTTTCTATTCTGAGCCATCTGAAGCTTGGGGTGGAGTAATATAAGCACCTCTGTGGCCATCTGGTATGACTGTGCTGGGTCAGAGCTGAAGACAGCACAGCATGGAGTCTTTCCTAAGGCCTGCTGTAACCACTCCCTGGCTATGGCCTATGTTCACTCACAGCCTGGGGCTCTACAATCAGCATGTGGGAAAGCCAACCAGGCCTGTGTCCTTCCCTTCAGAGTGGCGAGTTCCCCCAGTCCCCAGGCAGGTCCAGATGCCATCCAGGAGCTAAGGACTACAGTCAAAAACCTCAGAAGTCTACCTGGTGTTCTACTGCATTGCAACTGAACTGACACTTAAACCACAAGACGCTGTCCTTCCCACTCCTCCCTCCCCTTTGCAATGGGAGGAGCCTCACCCCATGGCCAATGCCACCACAGGCCCACAAGGAGTACTGCCAGACTACTGCTGATGTTCCCTTATGGTCCAACGGCTCTTCAATCAGCGCATGGTGAATGCTGCCTGGCCTCGGACTCAACCTTCAGACCAGTGAGCTCCTGTCTGGCCCCAGGCAGGTCCGGAAATGCTGTCCAAGAAGCAAGTTCTGGAATCAGGGACTCCAGGAGACTGCTTGTTGCTCTATCTCCCTGCAGCCAACCTGGTACCTAAGGTGCAAGACAAAGTCCTCTTTACTTTCCCCTCTGCTTCTCTAAAGCAGAAGGAGTCTCACCTCATAGCCATCACAGCTAGGAATGTGCTGAGCTTCACCTGAAGCCAGCAAGTCTCAGAGTCCCACCAAAGGCCCCTGACATACTGTTACAGTACATAGCTAGTGAGGCATGAGCAGAGCAGGAGAGGGCACTCCCCTGATAGGAATGTCAGATGACTATCAGGTGTTGGGAGGCAGTTGTCACACTGTCTCTCTAAAACGGTAATCAGTCACAGCCAGCACCAGGGAAAGGCAGTCTCCCAACAGATAGAAACACTTGAAACTGGTGATCAGCAGCTTCCCAATATCTCAGGAGCTCGGTGAGTGTGCTCAAGCATGCACATTAAGAGGCAAAATATCAGAGATGAACTGGTATATGACTTTCCAGGGACATTCCACTAGTAAGGGAAGAATGTCTCAGGTGAGCATGTGTACAACTCCACTACACACTGCACATGCTCACTTCCCAAGTGCTTGGAGGCCACTGCACAAAAGGAAGAATAAGGGGAGAAGGGACGTAAGACCCCAGAAGTACGCCAGTGTATAAAACCCCAAGTCAAAAGATCGAACTGTGCACTTGTCTTTTGAGTTGCCTGCCTGGCCCTCTTTCAAGTGTATTTCCTTCCTTTTGTTCCTGCTCTAAAGCTTTTTCAAAAACTTTCACTCCTGCTCTAAAACTTGCCCCAGTGTCTCCTTCTGCCTTCTGCCCCTCAGTCAAATTCTTTCTTTTGGCCGGGTGTGGTGACTCACACCTGTAATCCCAGCACTTTGGGAGGCCAAGGCAGGTGGATCACTTGAGGTTAGGAGTTTGAGACCAGCCTGGCCAACATGGTGAAACCCCGTTTCTATTAAAAATACAAAAATTAGCCAGGCATGGTGATGGGTGCCTCCCAGCTACTTGGGAGGCTGAGGCAGGAGAATTGCTTGAACCCGGGAAGCAGACGTTGCAGGGAGCCAAGATCGTGCCACTGTAGTACAGCCTGGGTGACAGAGTAAAACTCTATCTCCAAAAAAAA
>NW_012101787.1:722132-722712 GCF_000951045.1 Mandrillus leucophaeus
GAGGCCGGCGGATCATGAGGTCAGGAGTTCGAGACCAGCCTGACCAATATGGTGACACCCCGTCTCTACTCACCCTGGCTACAAAAATTAGCCAGGCATGGTGGCATGTGCCTGTAGTCCAAGCTACTTGGGAGGATGACGCAGAAGAATCACTTGAACCCGGGAGGCAGAGGTTGCAGTGAGTCAAGATAGCCCTACTGCACTATAGCCTGGGTGACAGAGCAAGACTCCATCTCAAAAAGAAAAAATAAATTGAATAGATTTGTCTATAAGGTTTAGTTAAGAGTTGGGTTTGCCATGAATAGTGCACTAATGCTAAGGTAACATCTGGCTTTCTTTGGACTGTATTTATGTAAATGTGTTATCGGTATGTGTTTTAAAATTATGCAAAACTCCTATAATTCTAATATAACGTATTATACATTAGGCTGGGCATGGTGGCTCACGCCTGTAATCCCAGCACTCTGGGAGGCTGAGGCAGGTGGATCACCTGAGGTCAGGAGCTCGAGACCAGCCTGACCAATATGATGAAACTCCATCTCTACTAAAAATATAAAAATCAGCCGGGTATGGTGGCATG
>NW_012101787.1:722762-725468 GCF_000951045.1 Mandrillus leucophaeus
AAAAAAAAAAAAAAAAAAAAAAAATTCTAATTCTTTCTTCTGAGGAGGCAAGAACTGAGGCTGCTGCAGACCCATAAGGATTTGCCCCCAGTAACACAATGTGGTGCCATGACTGGGATACATTCTGCTACTAACATATTTTGGTGCCAATTGATTCTGATAACTTCCACTGCTCACATACTTTGGTGCTGCATGACTCAGATACTTTCCCTTGTGGTCAGACATCTCTATGCCCTGCCTTCTCTGCCTGGAGGCATCCAACCCCTGTACACAATTTTCTTCTTCCTTTCTCTCTCCTGCTTACTAACCAAACCCCAGAATAATTCCTCTCGGCCATATGTGACTGTTCCCCCGGGGTTGATCGCTCAGCTCACCCTGATTGTGGCTCGCAGGGGTGGGAAGGACCTTGAGGTTCATGCTGAGGCACTAATGGCTTTCCTGGACGGGAGCTCACAAGAGTGGTAGGGCTAAAGCCTAAAACTGTGCAATGTCGGGTTTCCTCTTCTTTTTCAGCTAAAATTGACCAAGAACCCACACTGCCTGTTCTGTTTTTTTCTGTGTGTGTGTGTGTTTTGAAATGGCCTTGTGCACCTGCTGGACCATCTGCCTTGGGGGCAAGTCTGCCTCTTTGCTTTTACTTCACATGCCACATGACTTCTTAAACACACATTCCCTATTATTTGTGTGTCCTGGCTTTTACTGTGTTTGCATGGTAGCAAAGACACGAGCTCCCCTGCAGATATCCCCTGAGATTTATACTTGTTTAAACCCTACCAGCTTCCATGACTCTAACCCTGCCCCTGTCTGCTGGCACATGGTCAGGACAGACACTAATTGGAACTCCAGCTCCACGAGCTCCTTGACTTACCACACGCTTTTTGTTCCTGTTATGCCCCAGGGCCAAGTTTTCCAGTGGGTTTTGAAGTAGTTTGTCCACCTGCATAGGGCCTCACTCTGATGCTTGAAGGATCCCACCTACTGGCTTTTTTGAGTTAGCACTCTTTTGGGAGGAGTGGATATTCTTCTTTTGCCATTTGCAAATTCTTACCCCAAGTCCCAAGTCCTCCGGAGGTTACTACTTTACATCAAGAGGGCAAATAAAGGGGGCCAGGCACACCGGCTCACATCTGTAATCCCAGCACTTTGGGAGGCTGAGGCAGGCGGATCACGAGGTCAAGAGTTCGAGACCAGCCTGGCCAACATGGTGAACCCCTATCTCTACTAAAAATACAAAAATTAGCCACGTCTAGTGGTGCACACCTGTAATTCCAGCTACTTGGGAGGCTGAGGAAGAAGAATTGCTTGAACCCCGGAGGCGGAGGTTGCAGTGAGCCAAGATTGCACCACTGTACTCCAGTCTGGGCGACAGAGCAAGACTGTCTCAAAACAAAACAAAACAACAAAACAAGAGGGCAAATAAATATTAGGTCTGCTATTTTTGCAAGCATATGAAGGCTTTCCATGAGTATTCCTCTCACTTCCTCCCACTTCCTCCTGTAACTTCTATTTCTCTAATTACTTCTATACCCTTCTCAACATGCTTCAAGGTCATATTTAAAAAGGAGTCAGGAGGGAAGAACATGGGAAATGGGAATCTGAGAAAAGAGATAATCACTTTTTTTGCTAGAATGCTCCAAATGCGAGTCACCATAAGGTCATGGAGACAAGGACACAGGCCAGCGAAAGGCTGCAGGGGCAAGAGCCCCATAGGACAGAGATGAAGATTGGTACCAGGCTAACAGATTACTATTAGAATAGAGATTAAAGCAAGGTTAGGGTTACATGGCAAGATCGGTTATTCCAGAACCCCAAGGATGAACAGGGGGCCTATGGTTCACTCTAGTATCTCCTCTCTTCTAAAGTAGGTAACTGTGACAAGATGGAACCAAAGCTACTTGGTAGGATCGGTTCATTCTGGAACCCTAAGGACCATGGGGGATGCCTCATTCAGGACAATAGGAAAGTAGAGGAAAAGCCTTCTTTTCCCTTTTTCCCTTTTTTTCTCTCTTCACAAATGGGTAATTGCGTCTCCATACCACAAGACACACCCCTTAGATGCATCCCCCAAACTGGGAAAAGTTTGATTCCCACCAACCTTGACACAAAAAAATAGTTTTCCTTTGCAATACTGTTTGGCCTAAAAAGGAACTGGGAGGAAATTACAAAAGCCAGCCTTGGAACCAGTGACCCTGTGCCTGAGGTTCTAAAATTGAACTGGAAGGAAATTACAAATGTTAGCCTTGGAACTAGTGACCTTGTGCAGAAAGGCCTCAGATTAGCCATCTCAGTCTTTTATAACTGAGAGTAGAACAAGGAGAATAGGTCTAAGGCAAAGGAGAAATGCAGGGATCAGAGGCAGTCTCAACGACTGGTTGCTTTATAAGCTCTTCCAGCTCCCTCCAGGTTGCTACCATCATGGTGGGAAGCCAGGCCCCTGGAAGGCAAACTGCCCAATGGGACAAATGGGAAAAAGCTGCACATGGCATGCCCCCTCTGCCACATGCTCAGCCAGTGTAATGGGATGGCCCTGAGAGCCAAAGGGCCTTGGGACAGGATCCCAAACCTTGATGGCCTTGAGCTAAAGGGACTCTTTCCTCTAGCTGGCTTCCAAATCAGACATAGTCATCAACAGAACAAAGCCAAGGGCAACTCTGGAGATGGCAAGTAAAATTAAAAATTTCCCTTTTGGGTTCAAGAGCTGCCTAC
>NW_012101787.1:728618-741397 GCF_000951045.1 Mandrillus leucophaeus
AAATAAAATTACTTAGTATACATTATCCATAATAACTCTATAATTGTTATGTTAAATTATTGTGTGCCACAGAGGTAATAAATTTCCTTGTCAATTTTGTCTTTGTCTGTGGCTACCCTAAAACTTTTTGTCATGCACAATTGTTGTCTTGTTTTAAACCTCTTTAAAAGGTGATTTTATAAACAGATCTAGGACTCTAACAGGTGCTCTTAAATGCAGGTTTCTGATAACTTTGGAGATTGTGACATTAGAATAAAGGAAAAAACTCTCAGGACTCTCCTGGAGAGCTAACATGTTCATTAATATCAAGCATAATGAGTTAACTGCATGGACTAAACTAATAGAAGACTGAAATAATCCTCATGACTTTTTGCTTAACACATTGCTAATCCTTCGTCAAAGTCAAGAAAACTTTTCTTTGAGCCATGTACAGTTTTTAACAACCGAGTAAAGTATATACCTGTGTATTAGCTTGCTTTCATTCTGTTATAAAGAACTACCTAAGACTGGGTAATTTATGAAAAAAAAGAAATTTAATAGACTCATAGTTTCACAGGCTCAACAGGAAGCATGACTGGGAGGCCTCAGGAAACTTAAAATCATGGTGGAAGGTGAAGGGGAAGCAAAGACCTCCTTCACGTGGTGGCAGGAGAGAGAGTAAGCAAAGAGGGAAATGCCACATACTTTCAAACAACCAGATCTCATGAGAACTCACTAACATGAAAAGAGCAACGTGAAGTCCACCCTCATGATTCAGTCACCTCCTACCAGACCCCTCCCCCAACACTGGCAATTACAATTCCAGATGAGAGATCTGAGTGGGGACACAGAGCCATAATATATCATTTTACCCCTGGCCCCTCTTAAATCACATGTCCTTCTCACATTTCAAAACCAATCATGTGGCCAACATGGTGAAACCCTGTCTCTATTAAAAATACAAAAATTAGCTGGGCATGGTGGTGGGTACCTGTAATCCTAGCTACTTGGGAGGACAAGACAGGAGAATTGCTTGAACCCAGGAGGCAGGGGTTGCAGTGAGCCAAGATTGCACCACTGCACTCCAGCTGAGTGACAGACCGTGACTCTGTCTAAACAAAAAAACCAAAAGCAATCATGCCTTCCCAATAGTCCCCCAAAGTCTTAACTCATTCCAGTATGAACTCAAAAGTCCAAGTCCAAAGTATCATCTGAGACAAGGCAAGTCTCTTCCACCTATGAGCCTGTAAAATAAAAAATAAAAAACAAGTTAGTTACTTTCAAGATACAAAGGAGGTACAGTGATTGGGTAAATGCCCCTCTTCCAAAAGGGAGAAATTGGCCAAAATAAAAGGGCTACAGGCCCTTTGCAAGTCCAAAATCCAGCAGGACAGTCATTAAATCTTAAAGCTCCAATATAATCTCCGTTGACTCCATGTCTCACATCCAGGGCATGCTGATGGAAGGGGTAGGCTCCCAAGGTCTTGGGCAGGTCCACCCCTGAGGCTCTGCAGGGTACAGTCCCACCGGCTGCTTTCAAAGGTTGGCATTGAGTGCCTGCAGCTTTTCCAGGTACATGATGCAAGCTGACAGTGGATCTACCATTCTGGGGTCTGGGGGAAGGTGGCCCTCTTCTCACAGCTCCACAAGGCAGTGGCCCAGTGGGGACTCTGTGTGGGGGCTCCAACCCATTTCTTCTCCAACTGCCCTAGCAGAGGTTCTGCATGAGGGCTCTGCTTCTGCAGTAGAGTTCTGTGTGCACATCCAGGCATTTCCACATATCCTCTGAAATCTAGGTGGATGTTTCCAAATCTCAACTCTTGCCTTCTGTGCACCTGCAGGTCCAACACCACGTAAAAGCTGCCAAGTCTTGGGGCCTGCACTCTCTGAAGCAATGGCCTGAGCTGTACCTTAGCCCCTTTTAGCCACAGCTGGAGCTGGAGCAGCTGGGATGCAGGGTGCCATGTCCTGAGACTGCACAGAGAAGCAGGGCCCTGGGTCTGGCCAACAAAACCATTTTCCCCTCCTAGGCCTCCAGGCCTGTAATGGGAGGGGCTACCACGAAGGTCTCTGACATGCCCTTGAGATATTTTCCCCATTGTCTTGGCTATTAATATTTGGCTCCTCTTTACTTATGCAGATTTTTGCAGCCAGCTTGAATTTCTCCCCAGAAAAGGTTTTTTTTTTTTTCTTTTCTACCACATGGTCAGGCTGCAAATTTTCCAAACTTTTATTCTCTGCTTCCCTTTTAAACATAAGTTCAAATTTCAAACCATCTCTTTGTGAATGCATATGACTCTATGCTGTTAGGAGCAGCCAGGCTAATCTTGAATCCTTGGCTGTTTAGAAATTTCTTCCACCAGATACCCTAAATCATCTCTCTCAAGTTCAAAGTTCCACAGATTCCTAGTGCAGGATCACAATGCCACCAGTCTCTTTGCTAAAGCACAACAACAGTGACTTTTAAGTTCCCAATAAGTTCCTCATTGCCATCTGAGACCGCCTCAACCTAGATTTCACTGTCCACATCACCGTTAGCATTTTGATCACAACCATTCAACAAGTCTCTAGGGAGGTCCAAACTTTCCCTCATCTTCTTGTCTTCTTCTGAGCCCTCTGAACCCCTCCAACTTCTGCCTGTTACCTAGTTCCAAAGTGACTTCCACATTTTCAGGTATCTTTATAGCAATACAGTACTCCTGTTACCAATTTTCTGTATCCGTTTTCACACTGCTATAAAAAACTACCTGAGACTGGGTAATTTATGCAAAAAGGAGGTTTAATTGACTCACAGTTCCACAAGCTTAACAGGAAGCAAGACTGCGAGCCTCAGGAAACTATGGCAGCAGGCAAAGGGGAAGGAAGGACCTTCTTCACATGGTGGCAGGAGAGAGAGAGCATGAAGGGAGAAGTGCCACATACTTATAAACAACCAGATCTCATGAGAACTCACTATCACAAGAAAAACAAGAGGAAGTCTACCTCTATGATTCAATCACCTCCTACCAGGCTCCTCCCCCACCACATAGAGATTACAATTCAAGATGAGATTTGGGTGGGAACACAGAGCCAAACCATATTAACCTATAAACAATATTTGGAACATAGTTGTTTCTCTGCATCTGATTTCTTCAGAATTTGGAAACTATTTGTGAGTATTCTTAACTTACGGGAATATAGTTATTTGCATAAGTGCAATAAGAATCTGTTCTCTTTTGCAACAGGACACAATTGGAGAAACTGGTTATTTTACCAAAGCTTTGACTGGAAAGGCATCCTTTCCTTTAAGAAATCAAACTTGATTTATAGAGCCCATAAAAGCCCCTTGGGAAAACGGTCCTCATACCTTGTCTACACAGTCCCTGTTCAAGGTTCCTGACCTGTGGTAAGTAAAGAATGTCACTTTCTAACAGGCCCAGGAAACCAATTTATCTTGGGACCTCAAGAGAACAAAAATATACCCAGCTCATACAGGTATTTGATGGCACCAACAAATGGCTTGGCTTAAAGCTTTAAAAAGAGTGTTATCTGAGATTCCTTATGGAATAAAGTTCCATCAAAGTTAATTTTAAAAGGAGCCTATATGGCAAATAATTACTCTTGCTGTACCTTATACAAATACTCAGGTTAAGTATAATAAGACTAAAGCATATTTTGCAAACAAGTCAGTCCTATCATGATTTGTTTTTAATAAAATTGAGGACTAGAGAGAGAAAAATTGTTTTGAGAACTATGGTATAGCTATTATTAGATTCTAGTTTCATCAGTTGTTTTTGTATTTTTGTCTGCAATTTAGACTAACCCTGCTTATTCCTGTGAACCAAGCAGTCATCTGGCTGCAGCTCAGAATTAGCAAGGAGGATGAGTAATATAAAAATCTGGATCAATATTCTAATTTTGGGCACATATTAGAATTGGGTGGCAACCACATGCATCCAAGTCTTAGAGTAGGCATGGCTATATCCACCAGCTACTTGAGCATTTCGATAGCTTCAAGAATTTTTGGACCTATCCTCACTCCTTTATTTCATGTTAACATTCTTTTAAATCTAACAACTTGATTTGTCTCCTTGCCTTCAGGTCATCAAGCTACAGATGATCTTCAGTGAGGGATACCCTCCTCTCAATATTCAAGAGTCACCCTTCTACGGGGGACCCCTAGACTGCCCATCAGTGAGACATGACAGAGGTGAAATTCTGCCTTTGTCTCCCTTGGGACCTGGCTGGATACCACTTTCACCAACCCACAGAGCCACCCTGCCATGACAACTAGCAAGAGGCTAAGACCCACAGAACAACCACCACCACCCTCTGTCAGCAGGAAGTAGTTACAGAAGACTGCCCTTCATCCATTTCCCCCAAAGAATTGGGGTCTTGGACTCTTGAGGGGGGAAATACTACAGCAGGTAGCTAGTCAGGCATGAGCAGAGCAGGAAAGGGCTCCCCCAACAACAGGAATTTCAGGCGACTATCAGGTGATGGTCAGGCAGTTGTTATACTGTCTCTCTAATTAATAATTGGTTGTAGCTGGTGCCAGAAAAAGGCAGTCTCCAAACAGACAGAAACACCTGAAACGGGTGATCAGCAGCTTCCCTATAAGTCTCAGGAGTTGGGTGAGTGGGCTCAAGCATGCACATTAAGAGGCAAAATGGCGGAGTTTAACTGGTACAGAAACTTCCAGGGACATCCCACTGGCAAGGGAAGAATGCCTCAAGTGAGCATGTGTGCAACTCCAATAAACACACTGCACATGTGAACAGCCCACCCTAAGGGAAGACTCAGGGCAGGAGGAACGCAAGATCCCAGAAGTCTGCCAACATATAAAACCCCAAGTCGAAAGGTCAAACTGCACACTTACCTTTCAAGTCGTCGGCTTGGCGCTCTTCCAAGTATACTTTCCTTCCTTTTGTTCCTGCTCTAAAGCTTCTTAATAAACTTTCACTCCTGCTCTAAAACTTCCCTCAGTGTCTCCTGCCTTCAGCACCTCAGCTGAATTATTTCTTCTGAGGAGAACTGAGGTTGCTGCAGACCCATATGGATTCGCCACTGGTAACAATACTACCTGGGTACCACTGCTGTTTATTCTTTCTACTTTTATATGTCTCAAAAGGTTTTTATTTCACCTTCCTTTATGAAAGACATTCTTACTAGATATAGATTTCTAGGTTGGCTGTATGTTACTTTCATTGCTTTAAAGATATTGATTTACTCTTTTCTGATTTGCATTATTTGCAATAAAAAGTCTATGTACTTAATGTGTCTTTTTTTCCTGCCTGCTTTTAAGATTTTTCTTTTTACCACTAGTTTTAAGCAATTTGGTTAATGTCTTGATAAATTTAATCATGTTTTATGTTCTTCCAGCTCACTTAAGTATTTGGCTCTTGCAGGTATATAATTTTCATCAAATATAAAAATTTTGGGTCATTATTTATTTATTTTTTTTGAGATGGAGTCTCGCTCTGTCACCCAGGCTGGAGTGCAGTGGTGTGATCTCCACTCACTGCAAGCTCCACCTCCCGGGTTCACGCCATTCTCCTGCCTCAGCCTCCCCAGTAGCTACAGGCGCCTCCCACCGTGCCTGGCTAATTTTTGTATTTTTTTTTAGTAGAGACGGGGTTTCACCATGTTAGCCAGGATGGTCTCGATCTCCTGACCTTGTGATCTGCCCATCTTGGCCTCCCAAAGTGCAGGGATTACAGGCGTGAGCCACTGCGCTCAGCCTGGTCATTATCTTTAGTCCTTCTGCTTCTACCTCCCACCTCATATTTCTCTCCTTCTGGGACTCTATTTACAAGTATATTATACCACTTTATATTTCCATATAGCCATTAAACTCTGTTCATTTTAATTTCCAATCTTTCTTCTGTGTTTCATTTTGGATCGTTTTTATTGCTGTGTGTTCAAATTCACTAAATTTTTTTCCCTGTGGTTTCTAGTTTTCTGTTAATATCATCCAGTGTATATTTTTGTGTTTGTCATATTTAGAAGTTCAACATAGGTTATTATCTTCTGTGTATCTCTTTGTCATGGTTCTTTAACTGTTTTAATGTCTTTGTTTATTAACTTTATCATATGTGTCATTTCAAGGTTTATTTCTATTGACAGACTTTTCTTCTATGTATTTTACTGTTTGCATTTTCCCCTCCATGAGCTACAGCCTAGACACTCTCTAGACAGTAAGCTGGGACAAAGATAGGGCTCACTTCATTTGTTTTCCTTCTCCTAGGAAATACTGTCCTGAGCTTCCTGCTGTCCAATGTCTGGAAACCAGTGTTTCATGTATTTTTATCCAGTTTCCTGGTTAAGGTAGGCAGGTATTTCCAATTGTTGTTGTTCCATCGTGGCCGGAAGTAGAAACTACTTAAGTTTTTTGATCCTACTGAATGACCTTCCGTATAGTCTGACGTCTAGTAATAAGGTAAACTGGCCTATAATTAAAGTAATGCACTCAGTGGATTAGCCATTGTGTGTCAGTGGCATCTTGTTTTACGTGGTGAAAAAGGATTTCGTCTCTCTTGAAGGTTTTTAAAGGACCATTCTCTTCCATTGTGTTTTTCTCCCAAGTTTTTATTTTAAAAATTATGAAGCTTATCTAAAATCTGAGAAAATTGAACAATGAACATATATAAGCCTTTCATCTAGATTAATCAATTGTTAATATTTTGCCACGGATGCTTTATTTCTCTTCTTATATTTTTCAACCAATTAAAAGTAAGTTCTGGCTGGGTACAGTGGCTCACACCTATAATCCCAGCACTTTGGGAGGCCAAGGTGGGCGGATCACCTGAGGTCGGGAGTTGGAGACCAGCCTGAACCAACATGGCGAAACCTCGTCTCTAGTAACAATACAAAAAAATAGCTGGGCATAGTGGCACATGCCTGTAATCCCAGCTACTCGGGAGGCTGAGGCAGGAGAATCGCTTGAACTCGGGAGGCAGAGGTTGCAGTGAGCCAAGATCGTGCCATTGCACTCCAGCCTGGGCAATAAGAGCAAAACTCTGTCTCAAAAAAAGAAACAAAAAAGTAAGTTCCACGGCTAAATATTCATCCTGCATCTCCCAAGAAGAGGGAATTCTCTTATATAACCACAACAGCATTGTTCTACCTAACAAATGTAATTGACATAATAATAGTAATATATAGCCCATATTCAGATTTCTCCAATTATCCTTAAAGCTTTTCTTTTTCTAGATTCGCAATCCAATCAAGAATATGATTGGTAATTATGTCTCATTAATCTCTTTTTAACCACAACAATCTCTGCGATGGTCTAAACGTTTATCATCCCTCAAAATTCATAAGTGGAAATCCTAAACCCCAAGGTGAACCCTCATATATTAAATTAGAGACCTTGTAATATGTGCCCACAGGAGCTCGTTGGCCCTTTCCACCATATGAGGACACAACTGAAGGAGCCATCCATTAATCAGAAAGTGGGTTCTTAACATACACTGAATCTGCTGGCATCTTCTTTAAAACATTGGTAATTTCATTTTCATTTTTAGAGATGGGGTGAAGTAACATGCTCATAGGTCATTGCAGCCTCAAACTCCTGGGCTTAAGCAATCTTTCTACCTCAGCCTCCTGAGTAGCTGGGACTACAAGCATGGGCCACCATTCCCTGCTATCTGCTGGGAACTTGATCTTGGACTTCTCAGACTCCAGAACTGTGATAAATAAATTTCTCTTGTTGGTAAGCCACCTAGTTTATGGTATTTTGTTATAAAACCCTGAACAGACTATGAAAATCCCCGACTTTTTTTTTTTTTTTTTTTTCTTTTTTGAGACAGAGTCTTACTTGCTCTGTTACCCATGCTGGAGTGCAGCGGTACCATCTTAGCTCACTGCAACCTCTGCCTCCTGGGTTCAAGCCATTCTCCTGCCTTAGCCTCCCAAGGAGCTGGGATTACAGGCATGCACCACCACACATGGCTAATTTTTGTATTTTCAGTAGAAACAGGGTTTCATCATGTTGGCCAGGCTGGTCTTGAACTCCTGACCTTAAGTGATCTGCCCCCTTGGCTGGGATTACAGGCATGAGCCACCGTGCCTGACCACCCTCCCCATGCCTTTTTTGTCTTTTATAATATTGATAGTTTTGAGGATCTCAGGCCAACTATCTGATTTTATTTAGATTTTTATTTTTCTTTAAAAATTAAACAAAATTTTGTTTTGTAGAGACAGGATCTTGCTATGTTGCTCAGGTTGGTCTTGAACTCCTGGGCTCAAACAATCTCCTCGCATTGGCCTCTAAAAGTGTTGGCATTACAGGCATGAGCCATTGTATCTGGCCTAATTTAGATGTTAAAGGATTGTGACAGTGTTAGTAAATGTTATGACAATTTGAGAAAGAGAAACTCCTAAATCATTTTGGACTATTATTCATCCTGTCACTTTGAAGACTATGCTAAATTTTGAATATGAATAAGTCTCATTTTAAGAACTAATACCCTAAAATTGCTTAATGACTCAAGTGTGCTATCATATAATAGAACTTAAAAGTAGAAAACATCTAATACTGCATTTTTTTCCTAGTGAAGGGAGAAACAGTTGAGACATTTTAGCTCTATTTTGTTTTGTCATTTTTGTTTTATGATCGCAGGATTATTTAAAAAGATGGATAGCTGAGCATGGTGGCTCACGCTATAATCCCAGCATTTTGGGAGGACAAGGAGGGAGGATCACTTGAACCCAGGAGTTTGAGACCAGTCTGTGCAAGGTAGTGAGATCCCGTCTCTACAAACATTTTTTAAAAATTAGCCAGTTGTGGTGGCATGAGCCTGTACTCTCAGCTACTTAGGAGGCTGAGGTGGGATGATCACTCAAGCCTGGAAGGTTGAGGCTGCAGTGAGCTGTGATCTTGCCACCGCACTCCAGCCTGGGTGACAGAGTGAAAAGAAAAAAGAAATAAAAAGGGGGCCTAAATTTTCACAGCAGGATTTTTGTGTGGTGTATATAGAAAGTCAATTTTTTAATGTGTTCAGCAGCTGAAATGGTTGTATGCTTCCCCATGTGAAATGGAACAGAAAAACACTTGTTGTTTTAGAACACCAGAATATGCATGAGACAGAAATGCATTTTTCCCTGATGAAAACAACTTCATTTCACTTCCGGAATTTCAAAACTACCATCTGGTAGTCAACCCTGTTTTTCCACCAGATGGCAATAACCCATAATGGGTGAGCAGGATGAATGGAATGTACACAAAACAGTGCAGGGTGTGAGCATTAAAAGGGCTGTGAATGTGAAATGTGGTAATTTAGGAAAAATGATGAGTCCCAGGAGAAGAGGATAAATAATGGATTGCTAAATCTGGCACCCTTGGAGCTAACAACATCCATCATAAAAGGGGTCACATCATTTAAGAGCAAACTTTAAAAGCAAAAAGTGTTCCAGTATTTGTTTGTTTTTTTTTTTTCTGGTTTGTTTTCAGAATCACATATTACAGAACAGCTGATAGAGTGGAAAAATTGTTGATATTTAAGTAGAATCTGTACTAAAAACATATTGTATGTTCCTAACAGCAGTGATAAAGTCAGAGAGATTATTTTAGGAAAAAGGAGGGTACTGGAAGAACTGCTGATGAAATCTGCAGGCCACTTCTCTTCCCCTCCACCATGACTTCAAGAATCCTGCTGACACTTCACACTTCTCTTCCCAAGTCTGTTTAACTGGGTATACCTATTTGGTTTGGATTTTAGGTGGCATAACACAACCCAACCCAATGCTATTCAAACTCATGTAAATAACTGACAGTGGGTTACAGTCCCAAATTACGAAACGATTTTCTTTTTTGACAGGTTTTATGTAAAAAGACTTTTGCCCGCTATTAAATATCTATCATTTTCTCTTGCTCTGGGTTCTTTTTCTGAGAACCAGACATACCTCTGATAAAGGCCATGCTGTTCTTTTTGGAGACTAAATAATACCATATTTATCATTATTTTTACCACTTTCCTTTCTTTCTTTTTGAAAAATAACAACATGGGCCTGGCTCATGCCTACAGTCCCAGCACTCTGGGAGGCTGAAGTGGATGGATCACCTGAGCTCTGAAGTTCGAGACCAGCCTGGGCAACATGGTGAAACCCCGGCTCTACAAAAATTACAGAATTATCCAGGCATGGTGGCACATGCCTGTAGCCCCAGCTACTTGGAGGCCGAGGCAAGAGGATTGCTTGAGCCCAGGGGGCAGGGTTTGCAGTGAGCCAAGATCTTGCCATTTCACTCCAGCCTGAGCAACAGGGCAAGACCCTGGATCTTGTGTCAAAAAAAAAAAAAAAAAAAAAGGAAAGGAAAAAATAAAAATAACATGGAGAACATAATTAGCTGGGCGTGGTGGTGCATACCTGTAATTCCAGCTACTCAGGAGGCTGAGGCAGGAGAATCGCTTGAACCTGGAAGGTAGAGGTTGCGGTGAGCTGAGATTGCGCCATTGCACTCCAGCCTGGACAACAAGAGTGAAACTCTGTCTCAAAAAAACAAAAAAAAAAAGAAAAAGAAAAGAAAAGAAAAGTTCCAGCGTGTCAGATAAAGACCAGAATTTTAAATAGACTGGAAAGAATCTAAAACAAAGGTGGTTTTTAGGGCACATGCTTACACAATTTCACAGGAAACAGGACCATTTCCTTTTGTTTTGGTAAGTACATCAATGATCTATCTACCATAGGTGAAGATGTACATAAAACAAACAAAAAAGAGATGAGATCTAGACAATTCAGATTTCCTTAGAAAATGTATTTTTTAAGGGTGCTCTAATGAAAAATGTTAAGCTCTTCTCTCTTTCTAACATTTTTATGTTCACTGTAAATGTCCTAAGGAATCAATATAAAACTCCTGAAAATATGGAAAAGTAAAAAGAAGACATCAGTCTAAAGAGAACTAATATTAACATTTTCGGCTGGGTGCAGTGGCTCATGCCTGTAATCCCAGCACTTTGGGAGGTCGAGGTGGGTGGGTCACTTGAGGTCGGGAGATCGAGACCAGCCTGACCAATGTGGAGAAACCCTGTTTCTACTAAAAATACAAAAAAAGTAGCAGGCCATGGTGGCACATGCCTGTAATCCCAGCTACTAGGGAGGCTGAGGCAGGAGAATCACTTGAACTCAGGAGGTGAAGGTTGCAGTGAGCTGAGATTGCACCATTGCACTCCAGCCTCAGCAACAAGAGCGAAACTCCGTTTAAAAAAAAAAAAAAAATTAACATTTTTAGTGTATTCTCTTTCATAGTTACTTTTTAAAAAATAATTGTTTTCTTCATCTTTAAAAAAAAATCTGTTTATTTTCACAGGTGTTTCATAGTGTTCATGACCTCATTTCTCACATTACATGATAACATAAGTCTTTTCCTAGGTGATTAGAAACACTTCCTAAAACAATTTTAATTGCTTCACGTTTCAGTATAGTGAGCCATACTTTAACATATCACAAACTTATTTAGTTTTTCTTTTTGCTATTACAAATAGTAGCACTGTGATGTATGCTTTAGTGTATACAAAATATTTTCCATATTTAGGCTTGAATAGGATGGATCCCTAAGAGTGAAATTACTAGTTCAAAAAGCATAAACATTTTTAATACTTTGACTTTTATTTGTATCATTGCCAATTTTTTTTTTTTTTTAAACAGAGCTCAGTCCATTTACCCTGCTCCTAGCAATGTGCAAGAAAGCAGCTTTCACACTGATGCCATTACTGTATTGTCATAAAAAGCAACCAACCAAACACTTTGGGTCTCTCATTAGTATTTTAATTTGCATATCTTTGATTACTAGTGAGATGGAACCTTTTCCCACTTTTTGTTAAACAACTGAATTTCCTCTTTTGTGAATTGTCTACTATGTCCTTTGTCTGTTCATCTCTTGGGGTCTTTGTTATCCCTATTTACATAGAGAACTGACAAGCACTGCCCAGAGAAAGGCCTTCTGTATGCGACACCATGGAATTTATCCTCTTTTAAGTTATTCCAGACTAAGCATTCAAACAGCAATGTGAAGGGAAAGCCAGAAAGAGCAAAAAGATCAGCGATATATTTTTCTGTGCTATTCAAATGAAAAAAGGTTCATCTTACCGTAGTAAAATGGCTCTGTTCCTTTACTAACCCAGTACTCATTTTAATACTGTGTTTTGGAAGTTTTGATCACTTTTCAAAGAATTCATTGTATATTATATAACACCGGGAGTACATCTCACCATGACTCACTGCAAAGCTATGATGGTTACACAAAGTGTTGCCATGCCAGGCTCATCTTTTAAAATGATTTAATCAGATGTGATTTTAATTTAATTTAACTTGATGGAGTGTCATACTTTATTCTGTAGCCACTTCCTGAAAGGTTGGCACTTCCATGTACAGCTTTTCTTCTGAATACAATTAGAGCAAGTACAAGGAGGGGATATAAATACAGACTCCTGGCTGGGTGCAGTGGCTTATACCTGTAATCCCAGCACTTTGGGAGGCTGAGGTGGGAGGATCCCTTGAGGTCAGGAGTTCGAGGTCAGCCTGGGTAACATAGTGAGACCCTGTATCTATTAAAAAAAGTAACAAATAAATAAATACAGGCTCCTGGCTTTGAAGTGAAGGTAGTTCAGCTGAATTGTTCTCACACTCTGTACTGCAATGTCCTGTCCCAGGCTTCATGACATGCCTGCCATTGGCAATGGCAGGGCTTCAAGCCAGTAAATAAGGCCAGGAGTGGTGGCTCATGCCTGTAATCCCAGCACTTGGGGAGCCTGAGGTGAGAGGACACTTAAGACCAAGAGTGTGAGACCAGCCTCACCAATGCAGTGACAGTGAAAAAAAAA
>NW_012101787.1:742377-756416 GCF_000951045.1 Mandrillus leucophaeus
AAAAAAAAAAAACAAAAACAAAAAACAAAAAACAAAACAACAACAACAAAAGAACTGTTTTCAGAACTCCTTTTTTATTTTATACCTATAGTGAAAATAACTACTATTTTATTTAAAAATAAATAAAGTTTTCTGACAACAGAATGTGAATTTGTGTAAACTAAAAACATCATATGTCTAAAAGCTTAAAAAACAAATATCAAAGAGCAGATTTTAATCAAACTGAAGCCTCTTTTGAGTCATACTAGCAATGCAGTCTCATTCTGTATCAGCCAGTGGGGTACTGCAAACATAGAGGAGAACGAAGGTCAGCGAGATGAAGTGGAACCAGTTTGACCGAGAATATGCAGTCTTGTTTCAACAGACGGATTAATATGAGAAGAAATAAATTTGTTAGCCACTAAGAAGGAGGGCTCCAGAAGCTTTGTGATTTAAGAGAAGCATATCACAAAGGGGAAACTACCCCTCTTTTCAGTTAACCATTGAAGTGAAGGCATGGGAAACTCTACAGAAATAATATGGATTTGCAACAAGGAAATTCAATATCAACACTTTGAAGAATCTTATTCATAAAAGACTGGGAAAGCAGGCAGCAACTTGCTTTATTTGTGTGAAGCCATGGGAAACTATTTTTTATTTTTATTTATGTAGAGATGGGTCTCACTATGTTGCCCAGGCTTATCTTGAACTCCTGGCCTCAAGAGAACCCTCATTGCCTTGGCTTCCCAAAATGCTGGGATTACAGGTGTGAGCTATTGTGCCTGGCTGGAAACTGTATTAGTAGACACTTTCAATTGGTTAAGAGCTGAAAGACATAATTAAAAGTAGTGCTAGAGAAGCCACATGCTCGGATGGAGAGCCAACACAATTTGTCTGTCAAACTCAAGGAAGACAGTTTTTGATTTTCCCTTTCCCCCAATTTCTTTAACTATTACACAACTTCTGCTGTCTTTCATATATTTCTCCACATATGAAATAGGATTTCATATATATTTAAATTCTCTCTTATTCTACACACACACAGACACACACACGCACATAAAATAGAAAGTTAATCAAACAGAAAAAAATGGTCAGAAAGTTCTACATGGCAAGGACTTTTCTGGTGCTTTTTTTTTTTTTTTTTTTTGGAGACAGGATCTTGCTCTTTAGCCTAGGCCGGAGTGCAGTGGCACAACGTTGGCTCACTGCAACCTCTGTCTCCTGGTTTCAAGCAATTCTTGTCCCTCAGCCTCCCCAGTAGCTGGGATTACAGGCAGGTGCCAACACACCTGGCAATTTTTTTTTTTTAGTTGAGATGGGGTTTCACCATGTTGGCTAGGCTGGTCTCGAACTCCTGCCCTCAAATGATCCACCTGCCTTGGCCTCCCAAAGTGCTGGGATTACAGGTATTAGCCACTGTGCCCAGCTATGCTAGTGCTTTTTCTTTTCTTCTTCTTTTTTTTTGTTTTTTTTTGAGACAGAGTTTCACTCTTGTTGCCCAGACTGGAGTGCAATGCCACGATCTCAGTTCACCTCAACATTCGCCTCCCAGGTTCAAGTGATTCTCCTGCCTCAGCCTCTCAAGTAGCTGGGATTACAGGTACGTGATACCACGCCCGGCTAATTCTGTATTTTTAGTAGAGGTGGGGTTTTTCCATATTGGTCAGGCTGGTCTCCCAACCTCAGGTGATCTGCCCACCTCGGCCTCCCAAAGTGTAGGGATTACAGGTGTGAACCCGGCTCTAGTGCTTTTTCTAAGTAGCCATGTTATTTGCCTGTTTCTCTTTCTTTTGTTAAAATAAATCTTTTGGACTTAGCACACCGTGGATAGTGAATAGATGTTTCAGAGTCAGAGGACAGTTCACTTTGATTTCACAGATTTTATAGAATATGCAAAGCACAGAGGCTTTACCATACCTATAGATTTAAACTTGGTAGTCCTGACAATTCTAGAATGTGTGATGTTATACCAGGAAATGAAAGCTAAAACTATCTCATTTTAGCCATTAATTTTAATCTTTTCTCTCACTAACCTTCAAACAAAACCAGTAAGGTGGTGAAAAAAACTGTTCAAAGCTTTAAACCTTCCCACTGACCTTACACCCCAAAGATCAAAGTGAAGACTATGCTGTGATTTGCTTAACAGACAAAAAGATGAGAGATCAAGGCTCTGCATTAGTCACAAAGTGAAAATTTGTCTCAAAATCAATCAAAATAGACTTGGCAGGGATATTGAATGAAGCCAACATTTTGCTCTTGTGAAAGTGTCACAGATCACATAGTGTCTGCATTTTATATCTCATAGAATGGTGCCTCCAGCAATATGAGTGAGAGCACTGGTATTTTCCTGACTCATAAGGACAGGAGTGTGCCGCCCACTGAATCACCCTCCTCATTTCCGGGGGTGCCTGGGTGTTCCAAGACACTCATGGAGATTAAATTATGGTTGCCATGACAGCTCCCTAAATGCTGTCATGATAATATCAACAGCTATAGTATGAGTGTTCCCTGAATGTTGACTTATTTTCCCTTCCAAAACCTCAATAATTTTCATGATCAAAGTTCTTCAATAACTATGCTAATCTAAGGAATTAGGAAAAATCCTTTTTGTTTTCTTAATTAGATAGGTTGCCATATTAAGATACAACTCATCTCTTTCCATAAGATATATTCTTTTGAGTGAATGGTAATTGATATATGATGTTGTTTACTATATTTTTAGAAGGTAGAATGAATAATATCAAAGTTGGAATAAACATGGAAAGTTCTCACAATTTTTTATAGTTATGGAAGCTTGTATTTGAGGACAAAAATCTGAATTTTTTAAGCATTAGCTGGCATCCTGTGATAGAGGGGGCCGGTTTTATGTGTGCCAGTGATTATGCAAATTACCATATGTGAGAACCTGCCTAGGTAAGAGGATGTTCTGTCCCCCTCTCTCTTCCATTCCAATGATTTGAGACATCAGTGAGTAGAGGCAAGGGAAGAAGTTCCTCGCAAACCTGTATTTTTATTTTAAAAAATCTCACTGTTGGGAGGTTGCAATATCTTTTAGGAGCATTACCTTAAAATGTCCAGTACTGAAGGTTACTAGGAGACGTCATAACGAACACCACAAAACGTTCAATTATCTTGATGCTTATTGAATCTTCACTGAATGTTTTGAAACTGTGCAACTCTTGAGCCTTCCTTGGTGCTTTCTGATACACTGTTCTCCTCTTTTCATTTCACTGTCTCTTAGGATGTTGGCTATTACTTTTTTTACTGAGATGTTCCTGGAATCCTTCTAATTTTAGTTGCACAAACATCAAAGACTTATTATGTTCCCAAACTGTTCCCGGTTAGGAAAGCAGTTAATCAAGTGTATTAGTCAGGGTCTTGTCAGAGAGAAGTCCACTCAAATGAATTTAATGGAAACAGACTTAAAGATAGGCTATTCACAAAGGCGAGTGTAGGTTAAGGGAACCTTTAAGAGAAGGTGAGTTGGGGAGCATTATAGAGCCTGGAGGGAGCAGGAACCATCTTTATCATTTATTGATATGTTATGCCATACGCCAAGTTTTGCTCCTGAAACTATTTTCCATGAAATCCCCTTGTGATCTCTTTCTAAAATGAGAACAAGGGCCTATTGCAAAAGGGAAAGTGTGCCTTGATAGGAATGTGTTGATATATATTATCTCCTTTTATCCTCCCACCCACCTCAATATACCAAGCCTATGGATTTTAATGCTATAATTTGTTTGGATGTTTTTATCTACTGTACCAGATTATATAAATTTACATAAAGTTTTCTCCACCAATGTACTTGCTGTTCAATACTTGCTAGAACCTCCAGTGCAACTGAGTAGGAGTGGCAAAAGCAGGAATTTTTCCCTTGTTCTCAATATTAGGGAAGCACTTTTATTTTTGAATCAAGAAATATTATTTATATCTTAGCTGTGTTTCATATAGGAATACAGTATGTCCGAATGTGACAAATAGCAAATGTTTTTCATGCAGTCTAAATGACCTCAAATAATAAATTATTTATTGCTGATTTTTATTAATTTTAGGGTCATTTCCTTAGTGCCTATATCTGAGTGAAACTAAAATGAGTGGATATTTAATTTACAGGATAACAGCAGAACAAATTATCAATTAAAATATATCTAAATTATTGATTGGTTGATTACACATTTTAAATTTGAAGACCAATTACTACATTTTCTTCTATTATGCAGCCAGGGGTACATAATTTTGGAAAAAATCTCTAGGTGGCAATCTATTAGCCCTTTACTATGCTGAAGTCAAAAGAAAATATAGAGATGAATCTCTAAGCATTTTATTTGGGAATCACAGAATTGCAATTCAGAGCATACACACAGATCGCAGAGGTTTTCCAGAGGACCAATGGACAATCCCAAAGCCAATTTTAGGTTAAAAAAAACCTTTAAATTAGAATTTGGTTTCGGGAAAGTGGCAAAGATGTTAAAAGGCTTAAAATATTTAATCAAAGTAGAATTACATGCCATTGAGAAATCATAGCCATTTATTTAATCAGAGTGATAAATAAAAGACTTCAAAAGCAAATACAAGAAGTAACATAGGCCAGGCATGGTGGGTCATGCCTGTAATCCCGCACTTTGGGAGGCTGAGGAAGGCAGATGGCTTGAGCTCAGGAATTTGAGACCAGCCTTTGCAACATGGCGAAACCTCATCTCTACAAAAAATACAAAACTCAGCTGAGTGTGGTGGCATGTACCTATAGTTCCCAGCTACTTGGGAGGCTGAGGTGGAGGATTGCTTGAGCCTGGGAAGTCGAGGCTGCTGTGAACCAAGATCATGCTACTGCACTTTAGCCTGGGCAACAGACAAGATCCTGCCTCAAAAATAAATAAAACTGGCCAGGTGTGGTAGCTCACACCTGGAATCCCAGCACTTTGGGAGGCTGAGGTGGGTGAATCACCGAGGTCAGGAGTTTGAGACCAGCCTGGCCAACATGGTGAAACCTTGTCTCTACTAAAAATACAAAAATTAGCTGGGCATGGTGGCACGTGCCTGTAATCTTGGCTACTTGGGAGGCTGAGGCAGGAGAATTGCTTGAATCCAGGAAGCAGAGGCTGCAGTGAGCCAAGATCATGCCACTGCACTCCAGCCTGGGCGACAGAGTGAGACTCTATCTCAAAAAAATAAAATAATAATAATAATAATAAAAAAAACCTAACCAACCAAACAAATCCAAAATCAAAACTCCGTTGAGACAGAGAGAAAAGAAAAAAAAAAAAACTTGGCTCTGTATTGAGATAACTTTTTCCAAGTAGTGAAAAACCTAATAAAAACAGGAAAAGCACAAGAAACTACCTTAAAATATAACTTATCTGTTTTTTTAGGCTGATTATTTAAAAGGTAAAGAGAAACCTCTGGTGGCTGGGTGTGGTGGCTCAGGCCTGAAATCCTAGCACTTTGAGAGGCCAAGGCAGGCAGGTCACTTGAGTTAAGGAGTTTGAGACCAGCCTGGTCAGCATAGTGAAACCCCGTCTCTACTAGCTGGGTGTGGTGGCTCGTGCCTGTAATCCCAGCTACTTGGGAGCCTGAAGCACGAGAATTGCTTGAACCCAGGAGGCTGAGGTTGTAGTGAGCCGAAAAGGCACCAGTGCACTCCAGCCTGGGCAACAGAATGCAACACTGTCTCCGAAACAAAACAAAACAAAATGAAACACTCTGTCTCAAAAAGAAAAAAAAGAAAAAAAAAAAAGAAAAAAAGAAAAACCTCTTGTAGTATGACTGTTTCTCTTTATAGGATGCCTGTTTGAATTACCTGGAAGTCACACTTCATGAAAAGGTACTAACATTTGGCTAAACACTGGAAGAGTATGTGACTAAGGTTATGAATATACATCACATTATAGAAGAGTAATGTAAACAAGAAACCTGTACCTTGAGCAGGAGGATGTACGGCTTGTAAATTTGCCTGGTTACACAGAACAACTTTGATGCACCAAGAAAAGCCAAGAGTACAGAATCAAGTTATACCAGAGGAAGCATTGTTCTCTCAGGCCTTGAAGACAAACACGTATCAGGACACAAGAGCACAGTCAGAATTGAGAAAAAAAAAAAAAAAGCTACAGAAATTGGCAAAAAGGTCGAGAAAGAAAGCCACTGAGATATTACACAGAGCTAGTCATTATCTTATTTTTCTGTTAAAGAAAAACCTTTAAAAGTTAAATTGTTGTGCTTGGTATACAGGAAACAATGGACACTGCATTGCACTCTCATCTGTACATTTATTTTTAGGTGAAACTCATACTTTTATGATCTTAAAGCAGCTAGCAAGGACAAATATAATCCTGTCTGGCCAGCAAATCAAGCCACTCCATACCCCCAAATGTGTGCTAACAATTTTGAAGACATTTTCATTTTTATTTTATCAACAAACTTAAAATTAGCTTATTATCCAAGATTTACTTAAGTCCTGTGAACTAAAAAAATTTTTTTAGTTACTGTATTTTTGATAAAATATTTGATAAAATATTAGATTTGAGCACTTAATTTTTCCTTTTAAGTCAAATAATTAGGGTTCTTTTATATATTTTATTAGAAAATAATCTTAAGTCAAGTAATTAGAGCTCTTTTATATATTTTGGTAGAAAATGATCATATGCATATAGAAATAAAAAACCCATAAAAACATACAAACAAAAACAAAGACCATATAATTTTTTGTTTGGGTTTGTTTTGTTTTTGAGACTGGGTCTTGCTCTGTTGCCCAGGCTGCAGTGCAGTGGTACAAATATAGCTCACTCTAGCCTTGACATTCTGGGCTCAAATGATCCTCTTGCCTTACTCTCCCATGTAGCTGGGACCACAGGCGTGCACCATACCCAGCTTTTTTTTTTTTTGGAGAGACGAGGTCTCACTGTGTTGCCTAGACTGGCATATAGTTTTTATTAAAAGTTTATTCTTGAGTAAAGCACAGTAACATAATCTTACTGGTTTATAAGAAGACAATTAGATTCAAACCATATTTCTGACAAGATAAGGGTAAACTTTAAGTGTTTTATTTTATTTTATTTTTTTTTTGAGACAGAATCTCACTCTGTCGCCCAGGCTGGAGTGCAGCAGCACGATCTCAGTTCACTGCAACCTCTGCCTCCTGGGCTCAAGCTATCCTCCCGCCTCAGGCCCCTAGGTAGCTGGGACTACAGGTAAGTGCCACCAAACTCGGCTAATTTTGTTTTTGTTTTTTTTTTTTTTGTAGAGACAGGGCCATGTTGCCCCAGGCTGCTCTTGAACTTCTGACCTCAAATGATCCACCTGCCTCGGCTTCCAAAAGTGCTAGGATTACAGGCCTGAGCCACTGTGCCTGGCCTTTTTTTCTTTAATCTTAAAAAGGCTGGGAAACAAATTTTGGGTAAAGCAGTTTGAGTCATTACCAATATACTGAACTAGACAAAAAATGGCTAACTGTGAAAAATGTGACAATTATGTGAGGAGCCCCAAAAGATAAGAGTTATTATTGTTATATTTATTTATTTTTGACACACGGTCTTGCAACAGAAAAAAATCTGTTGCCAGGGCTGGAGAGCAACGGTGTGATCACTACTCACAGCAGCCTCAACCTTCTGGGCTCAAGTGATCCTCCTACCTCAGCAACTCAGCCTCCCGAGTAGCCAGGACTATAGGCCTGTGCTACCATGCCCAGCTATTTGTTTGTTTTTCGCTTTTTGTTTTTTTTTTTGAGACGGAGTCTAGCTCTGTTGCCCAGGTTGGAGTGCAGTGGCGTGATCTCAGCTCACTGCAACCTCCGTCTCCCGGGTTCAAGCGATTCTCCTGCCTCAGCCTCCCAAGTAGCTGGGATTTTGTTTTGTTTTGTTTTTTTAAGTAGTAGAGATAAAGTCTCACTAAGTTGCCCAGGCTGGTTTCAAACTTCTGAGCTCCAATGATCCTCCCGTCTCAGACTCTCTCAAGTGCTGGGATTACAGGTGTGAGTCACCACACCCTGCAAGAGCTATTCTAACAAGGTTTATACAGTATTTTCTTGATTTCTGTTACTCATGCTTGAGACTAAGAGTGCTGCCTTTCCTTCTAGTATAGGGAAGGTGTCTTTTACATAGAAATTTTATCTTTTGCCTTCAAGAAACAGCATTAAGGCCAGAATAACTACAGAAATACTACTAAAACTAAAGTTTTGGCTTGGTGTGGTGGTTCATGCCTGTAATCCCAGCACTTTGAGGTTGAGGCACGTATCACCTGAGGCCAGAAGTTGAAGGCCAGCCTGGCCAACACAGAGTAACCCTGTGTCTACTAATAATACAAAAATTAGCCAGGTGTGGTGGTGCATTCGTGTAATCCCTACTTGGGAGGCTGAGATCCAAGAATTGCTTGAATCTGGGAGGTGGAGGTTGCAGTAAGCCGAGATTGCATCACTGCATTTCAGCTTACACGATGGAGAAAGACTCCATCTCAAAAAAACCCTATAGTTTTAATAGTAACTATTAAGAATTTTTTTTTTTTTTTGAGACAAGTCCCACACTGTTGCCTTGGCTGGTGTGCAGTGGCATGATCTTGGCTTGCTGCAACCTCTGCCTCCTGGGTTCAAGCGATTCTCCTGCCTTAGCCTCCTGAGTAGCTAGTATTACGGGTGCCTACCACCATGCCTGGCTAATTTTTTGTATTTTTAGTAGAGATGGGGTTTCACTGTGCTGGCTAGGGTGTTCTCAAACTCCTGACCTCGTGATCCGCTAGCCTCAGCCTCCCAAAGTGCTGGGATTACAGGCGTGAGCCACCGCACCCAGCCAAGAATAGATTCTTATTAATCAGTATGCCAGAATAGTTGAGGAGTTTTGGAAAAAGAGAGTTTAGCATAGAGAAGGATAAAGGGGAGGGGGTATAGGAAGGGGATGGAAAGGTTTTGGGGAAGAATCAGTCGCAGGTAGCTTTGTGACAGTACTTTGCAGTGAGGCAAGTTTTGAGTCTTGAAAGTGAGTCTTTGAGCCTCAAGATACGAATTGAGATATCTGTCCTATTTGGACTGTATGATTTCATAGACGTGGCCCTTTAGTTTAGTTTTAAGAAAAACGGACTGTTTTAATGATCCCCATAATGTCTGAACATATCAGCTGGAGTCTCAGAAGGGGAAACTATTTTGGCATGCCTTTGAACTTTGAGAGCCCATTTGTAAATAAATTTAGCTGACTTGGTTTAATGCCAAATACACAAAAACTTATATATATATGTATTAGAGATGGGTCTCACTATGCTGCCCAGGCTGGTCTTGAACTCCTGGGCTCAAATGATCTGCCTGCCTCAGTCTCCTAAAGTGCTGGGATTACAGGCATGAGCCATGGCACCTGGCCACAAAAACCAATTTAAAATCTAAGTGTGCAAATGAATCAGAAAATAAAGTATGTACTCCCCAAGAGGGTTAATAAGCCTTCTTTAACAAAACAGAGAAAAAAAATCCCTTTTAAACAGGAGTCCTCATAACCAGGCAGAAAAAAATATTCATCTTAACCAAGTCTATAGCAAGGAGGCAGAAAGTTTCCCTAAACAGAAGATTTCATAACCAGTAGTGGGAAAGGATGCCTCCCAACCAATTCCCAAATAAAAGTGAACTAAACCAAAAGAAAAAATATGAGTTCGAGCCAACAGAGACTCACCATGGGGAAAAGAGGTGGCCCGTAGAAGTTTGGGGGCTCAAGAGGCCTGAATGTGGGTACTTCACACCACATTCCAGGGGCTAATTCTCTAAGGTGAGTCTGCTTTGGATTCCACTTCTGACAGCAATTATGTAGAAATCAAAATATAGAGATGAATCTCTAAATTAAACATTTTATTTGGGAATCACAGAATTGGAATTTGGGGTGTATATATATAAAAATATATGTACATACGGGTGGTCTTTGGTATGTTCAAAGAACAAAAAGAAGGTTGGTAGTTTATTAGAAGGAGAAATGTTATGTATTGTTTTAAAAGAAAGTTTACTGCCACTGGAGAAGCTTTGGAGAGCTGACAAACTCTGATTGCTGAAGACAGCAGTAGGTAAAACTAGTCTATGAATCACAGTAGGTCATTTCAGCAGCTACTAGGTAAAACTAATCTTATGGTTACAGCAGGCTGTTTTAGCAGCAGGGCTTGCAGAAAATTTAATTTTTGGAGCTGGTGCTATGTGCCCTGAATGGTATTTTCCCCCACTCCTGGACTCTGAGTTAGTTGGGTATAACAAGAATGTTCTAATTTGTATAATCAACTATTACAAATACTAATTCTTTTTTTTTTTTTTTTGAAACAGGGTCTCGCTCTGTCACCCAGGCTGGAGTGCAACGGCGCCATCTTGGCTCACTGCAACCTCCGCCTCTCGAGTTCAAGCAATCCTCTTGCCTCAGCCTCCCCAGTAGCTGGGACTACAGGCGTGCACCACTATGTCCAGCTAATTTTTTGTATTTTTAGTAGAGATGGGGTTTCATGATGTTGGCCAGGCTGGTCTTGAACTCCTGACCTCAGGTGACCCACCTGCCTAAGCCTCCCAAAGTGCTGGGATTATAGGTGTGAGTCATCGTGTCAGACCACAAGTACTAATTCTTTAAGCCTGTATTTGTCTTTAATAATAGTTAAAACTGATCATATGAATTTATATAGTGAAAGCAATGAGATTTCACAAGAAAATATTAATAAATCTCCTAAAACCCCTGAAGATGTGTTATGCAAATCTGACTGCTACTGTACTCACGATAATTCTCTTAAGCCCACAAATAAATATAATCAAATACTGAAACATTATCAGACAAAATCGTTTACAGGGCATCTGTGTAACCCATGGAAACAAGAAGCAGTTGATATTACAAAGTGGGTGAGCGAACAGATACACAGAGAAACATATGCCTTTAGTGTTTTTCCCAAAATATATTTTGTTGACCTTAATTAGCAGACAAATGATCCATGAAATTCTAATTTTATTGTTTAAAATGGAGGATCCAATTTGTTAAAACTTGTTCAAGGAAGGCTTTACTAAACTTGAAGAAAAATAGAGTACTTCCGAAAATTTATATACATTTGATAAAACGTACTAAGCCTCAAAATAAATGTAGTACCTGGATTTGAAATTATTATGGTAAGAAACAGACATTATTCAATCTGAACAAAAACTCTTTTTTCAAAAGTTTGCCTCTGAGTACTAGTTTACTTGATTTTATTTATTTATTTATTTATTTATTTATTTATTTTTTTGAGACGAAGTCTCGCACTGTCGCCCAGGCTGAAGTGCAGTGGCCGGATCTCGGCTCACTACAAGCTCCACCTCCTGGGTTCAAGTGATCCTCCCACTTCAGCCTCTGGTGTAGCTGAGAACACAGGCGCACGCCACCACACCCAGCTATTTTTTTTTGTATTTTCAGTAGAAACGGGGTCTTGCCATGTTGCCCAGATTGGTTTTGAATTCTTGAGCTCAAACAATCTGCCTGCCTCAGTCTCCCAAAGTGTTGGGATTACAGGCATGAGCCACTGCACCCAGCCTCCTTGATATGTTTATTTTAATCAGGTAAACTTTTATAGAACAGATGAAGCCTGAATGTTTTGATAACAGCAGCAGCAACAAAAAAATGCCAGAAAAATTTTAAACATTTTCACTATTTGAATAGATAAAACATTCTAAAATTTTGAATATCAAAAAGTTTAAATATGAATACAGTGAAGTCTATTTCTTATGCTTTCAATCTACTGTGTTCTCATACCTCAACAGTTACTTTGTCCTGTTTAATGCATATACAATTTAATACAATATTCTGTGCCGTATTTCTGTGTTTTTCACTTAACAAAAAAATCTTGGAGAGCTTAATGTTAAAACAAAGAGCTTTCTGATTTTTTTTTTGATTAACAGCTGCACAATGTCCAAACATATGGCTCTATCATAATTTAACTAGTATCCTGTTGATGGATACTTAGCTTGTTCCCAATCTTTTGCTATTCTCAATAATAAGAAACACCTTGTTATTTCTTATGTGTGGAAACATCTGTGGCATAAATCCCTAGAAATGAAATTCAAGGCTCCGAGTATATATGCATTTGTAATTTTAATAGATACTGCCAAATTCCTGTTTCTTTATAGCCCAGCCAAAGTGGTAATGCCAGATATAATTTTATGCTTTTTCATTTAAAAATACACAGTGAAAAGTAGGTTACTTATTAAAGAATTAGGAAGAAAGTAGGACAAGTTTATGCAAAGTACAGACTACATTTTCTCCCAAAAATACATTCAGCAGGAATCTATTGTGCATCTACTTTATGCCAAGTGCTTTTAGGCACTTGGGATATACACACAAACAAATCAGACTCAAATCTCTGCCTGCGTCTGGAACTTATATTTCCATTCTACATTTTGGAACTCTCTGCTACTTCATAAGAAGCCAGTTAAATGTCAAAATCCTGAAAATGATCTGTTGAAATCCTGAGCACAGGCGCCAGACATATGCTACAAGTGTTATTTAAAAACTAACTAGAGGCAATGTTGCATATGATCATAGCTCTCCATCAGGTTCTTTTAAAACAACACACTAGCGAGAAAGCTCTTTTTATCCGAGTCCATCTGCTGTTGGTAGTGATCAGCATACTGTGGGCATTGTGGTATCATCCAAGATTAGGTTGTGAAATAGGAAGTGGAGTTACAGGCAGACCCGCAAGTGCATGCAAACTGTTGAGTTCTATCTCTTGCTAAAACCAAGGGTGCCCAATTCAGGTTTGGAGAGTAGGGAAGGTAAGGTTATCAGCACATTCCTATCAGGGTCGTTTCCTTTTTGCACTGCTCTTGTTTTGGTTTTATAAGGAGAACACAAGCAGAGTCTATGGAAAGTAGTTTCAGAAGCATACAGGAAATACTCTTTATACTGAACAAATGCATGAAAACAGAACGGGTTAGAAACTGAGGGAGACAAAAAAGGCAGTGGGTGCCAAGGGCTGTGAAAAGCAAATGCAACGATGGAGACCGCACAGTCTCAGGCTTATTTTTCAAAAATTCTCATTGTAAGCCTCTTTCCTTTCTAAATGGAGAATATCTTAACACTTTAGCTCGCATTAGACTTAATTTAACAGGAAGGTTGTAAACCACAGCTGTTAAAGTCTTGCCACTGCCCTACTGGATTCTTCGCATCCTGTAAGGAACAATTCGGAGTTCAGCTGGTTGATAAGGAAGCCAGGCATTGTGACATCTTCAAGTACAGAGTGAAGTACAGAAAAGCCAACTCCGGAGAGTAGCTCTTGAGCGCTTGAATCATATATATGCTTGGCTTTTCCCCCCTCCCCTTTCTGGTCTCTATTATTAAATATTTCATCCTGGCACCACAACAGGCACAATCAACAACTGGTTAAGGAATGAATAGTTACTAAAGTTCCAACGCCTTTCAGTTATTTTTCTCATACTCATTGAATTCTAGAGCTAGAAGCCAGCTCTCATTTGAGAGGTTCAGAAGGGTGAAGTGCCAATAAATGGCAGAAGCCAGGTCTCTTTCCTGATTCCCATTCCAGCTGAGCTCCTCCTGCTACTGGATCACCATCAAAGACCTTCCAAAGCTGTGACTTCCGGGTTCGGTGCTGCCACAGTGTAAACAGGGATGACTTTGGACAAAGACCCTGTGGCCCCCGCAGGGCTCGCATCCTCAGGGCCGTGGAAGGCTGAATGCTGACCGACTGGTTCTGCCCTGGAGCGGCCCTCCGCGTCCCAGGGGTCTCCTCAGTCCAGAGTGTGCACCTGTGCCCTGGCGACCCCGGCAATGGACTCAGTGCCCCGAGTCCCTTTCCGACCCCGGAGGCTGCGTGCGACACTTTTTCGGGTGTCCCAGTGGAATTTCCGGGCCCGTGAACGACTGACCCACGCCCGGCCGCAGCTCCAGGGGCCGAGGAAGGGAGCGGCAGGGCACACGGCAGGGCTGTCTTTGCCAGGGCTCCATTCATGCCACCCTGGCGCTCTGTCCGCCCTTCCCTGGTTTTCCCTACGAGCGTTTTCTTAACGCTTCCCACTCTTTGTTTACAAAGTGCGAGCCCCCTTGGCCGCCGACTCCCGCGTCGACCCGAGTCCCCACACCGTACCC
>NW_012101787.1:756976-764905 GCF_000951045.1 Mandrillus leucophaeus
GCTGACGTGGGCAAGAGGGTTTAAATGGCCCGAAGTTGTGGCTCCTCTGCCCCCTGGGTTTCCTGACTTCCTGTGTGAGGGCAGCACCCGCCCGCCCCGCCCCCAGGGAGGAGAGTGTGAGGGTGCGCGCGCGTGTGTGCACAAGGCGGGTGTGTGCGTGTCTATGTGCAAAAGGCGGGTGTGTGCGTGCGCGTGTGTCTGCAAAAGGCGGGTGTGTGTGCGTGTGTGTGCAAAAGGCCGGGCCGGCCCCTCCCGCGCCATGGGCCCACTCCCTAACCGCAGTGGGGCTCGCAGGCCTCCACCCACCCGGGGGGGCCACCTGGGGCGTCCCTCCAGGACTGTTGACCTTAAACTGGACACTTTCTTCTTTGCGGTTTTTCCCGATGCCCTGCCCCTCCTGGATGGACGTGCATTTGCTCCCCTCCAGCTTCCCTGGGCGGAATCTCCTCAAAGTCCTTGAATTGAAAAATCCTCTTTACCAGCATGCAGCCCGCCTCCCATCTCAGGGGAGCTGGTTGTCTTCTCAGAACGGCTGTCCTTTACGCGTTACTACCTTAAGTGACTGCAGACCCTTTGAGAAGAAATGGCCACACGGTCCTTGTTAGAGAAAAAGGCACGCCCTTCAGCTTTGGAGGCGTGTGATGTTTTCCTTTTGACTGCAGCTGCAGTTTTGTAAATGTATTTTCAAAGGCTAAAGCGCAACGTTGAAAGTACACCTTTGTCGAAAGTTCTAATGTCATCCCATGTGGAGTGTTTGTTGTGGGTAGAGGCTTTTAGCACTCTAATAACACGATTGGTTGTGGCTGACTTTTGGATTAATCATGACATAGAGAAGTAGATTTTATCGAGTATTTAGGCGTGCGTTCCTAAAGGGAGGTCGTGGAGGAAGGAAGGCTCACTCGGGTTCTGGTTCAGGTTCTGCCACCCGACTTCTAGAGGTTAGACCTTGGGAGACGCCGTGTGTTTCAGTGGAAGTGTTAAAAAGTAACTAGCCCCTAGCCACTCTTTCGTGCTTAAAAGTCGGGAACGATGGCCTAGATATGTATTTATTTGTCCATATCGCTTTTTCTTTACCTGATCTATAGGAGGGTGTTTTACAGAATGGGTTATCTTCTTCCGCCTCCTCTGGTCTGAATAGGCAGTCTGGCTCCTGGCGCAGTATTTTTTTTTTTTTTTTCTTTGTTTATAAATTGCTTTGGAAACGTTTCAGAGCTGGGTTTTGAGAGCCCAAAGCAGGCAGTGAAAGCGTGACCCCGACCCATGCCACCTGAGGAGCCAGACTGTCTGGGCATATATGTGCGACCCCTGGTTGCATGTGGCTCCTCTGTTCTAAAGGAGTTTCTCTGTTGGGGAAAAAGAACCCCCAAAAGTGTAGTATAACAAATTATGTGTGTGTCTGTATATTTATACCCCAGTATTTGTTGATAGATTTTTGTTCGTACTTCATTAAGCTGGAGAAGATTGATGACTCGTTGATTCTTAAGATAATACCGTCTGTATAGATTAGTTGTTCATATATAATTATCAATACGTTACATCTCTTTCGGTTTTGTATTTAATACCAGTTGTTTCGAGGTGCAAGTGAAAGTAGATAAGTGCTGTAGAAAAACAGCATGTTACTTGTAGTTAATCATGTGGCTTTTCTTTAATTAGAAAGTATCTGCTTAGTGGTTGTTTAGTAGGCTGATAGAAAGTGAACTTTACAAATTTTTAAGTACTCTATGTAAGTGACATTACTGGAAATAATAAGGATAATTAAAATTTTTAAATGGAGTAAAAACTAAACAGTGATCTGTAAAACTGTTAAACAGTAGTACTAATATTTTACTTACCTGAGAAAATGGACATTACAGTTTTATAATAAATCATGGGAGAGAAAAGTGAAATTAAACTTGTGTCCTGTATTTAACAATTTTGGCTAGAATTGCAAATATGCACTATTTTCTAGTATGAATCAGATGTGAAAGGTGTCGTAGTACGACATAGCATCCCTGTGCTTCAAATCGGGCTTTTCAGATATCTCTTTTGAGGAACCTATTGGGCCACTGTCCTTGTGGTTTTTTTGTTGTTGTTGTTCAGTTAACTGGCCCCAGCTCATTGGTATATGGCTTTGCTGTGATTCAGCCATTTCCCTATTACTTTCACTGACTTCATGGACTTAATGAATATTCTGCAGTTTCGTTTTGCAATTGATGAGCTTTTTATTTGAACTGAACTGCGAAATGGTGTAGTCTCTAAGCCTCTTTCGCGTGTTAATAATCTAGAGCTTCTCCAACTCCAATGTGCTTAGGAATCAACTGCACTTGCAATAGCCACGTGGTCATGTGGATGCTGTTCTGTCAGACCACAGACCACTGCTGTCCAATAGGAATGTAATGCCTCTATAAATTACTTGCGCTTAAAGTTTCTAGTATTCACATTATAAAAAGTAAGCACATGGAAAAAAAGTGAAATAAATGAATATATTTTACTCAGTATATTCACGATGTCATTTTAACATGTAATCAATATGAAAATTATTAATGAGATGTTTTATGCTCTTTACATTGGACCAGGTGTTTTGAAATATCACGTGTGTTTTATTTACACTTAGAGCATTTCTCAATTTGCATTAGACACATTTGACTAGTGGCTACTGTAATGAACAACAGTTTTGGAGTCTAAAGTGTAGACCAGTGTTATTCTTAGTGTATTTTCAGATTGGCCCCATCAGCAATCCTTGGGAATGTAAATTTTAGGGCCCCACCTCATTCCAGTTGTTGTTAGAATATCTAGGGCTAGGGCCTGTAATCTGTGGTTTGACTCTCTGGGATATGGCTACAAAATGTGTATGTGGCATTCTGGATGGGACCCTGGCACAGAAAAAGGACGTTAGGAGAATACTAAGGAAATCTGAACAGAGTGTGGAAATGGTTATGTGTCAGTGCTGGTTCATTGAATATGACAAATGTACCAGTACTAACATAAGTTGTTAATAGGGGTAACTGGGTCCAGAGTACGTGGGAACTCTTTGGACTATCTTTGCAGTAATTATGTAAATCTAAAACTCTTTTAAAATAAGAAGTTTATTTTTTAAAAAAGAAGTTCTTCAGATTATTCCATTGCTCACTAAAAATTTGAGAATCCAGTGATCTAGATCATTAATCACTTACACTGCTGCAGCTTGGTTGGGCAGGATGGTGGCCAGTATTGGGTCTGGTAGGATAATAATAATAGTTTTTTTGTGATAAGACCTAAAACTTCTAAAGCACTTGCTATGCGCCGTGCACTGTATCAAGTGCCTTACACACATTTACTTAATTCTCCCAATATGCAGTATGTACTGTTAATAAGCTGCACCTTGCAGATGGAAAAAACTGAAGCCCAGAGAGGTTAAATGACTTGTCCGGAGTCACACAGCAAGAGCCAGAGACAGGATGTTTTATAAATTATCAGTGCATTTGTGACTATTTTTCTACTCTCACAACTTTTGCTTCCTTGAGTAAGCACTGATTAATATAGTTACTCTGTGACGTCTGAAAGTTACAAAGTTCTTTTTCAGTCTTCTCACAAAGATCTGTTGAGGTTTGTATTGTTTGCTTTGTTTTACAGATAAGTTAAGGTGCCTACGGTCCTGAGAGCTGATAAATGGCAAAACCTAGATTTAAAATGTAGACCTCTGACTCCAAGTTCTGTGCTCTTTTCCTGCACCACAGCAGAATTCATAATATGTTATGAGGTTAGAGTGACATCTTTTAAAGTTGGCTGGAAATTTCCTATATTTTGCTACATAATATGTATTTTTTAATTTCAGTTTTTTAAAGGTATAATATACATGCATAAAATACAATAACATTCAACAATAAAAAAAGGTTAACTATGGCGACAACTTGAATGAATCTCAAAAGCATTAATCTAAGTGAAACATGTCAGACACAGAAGGCTACATACTATATGATTTGTATTTTTCTATTATCACAGCTTTTGCTTCCTTGAGTAAGCAGTGATTGATGTGATACCATCTATCATTCTTTATACCTAAGTGATTTTTTTCACGTTTTCTCTTTCCGTTCTTACAAGGTTTTTTTGAGGTTTGTACTGTTTCCTATTTTAGAGATGGATTGTGCCACAATTTGTATTCACAAGTTCGTAGGCCTTTGAGTTTTCAATTTCTGGCCATTATGAATGTTCATGTAAGGCCTTTGTGTGGAGTTATGTTTTCATTTCTCTTGGGTAAATACCTAGAAGAGGGATTGCTGGATCATATGGTAAGCGTATGTTTAACTTTATTAGAAATTACCAAATTATTTTCCAAAGTGGTTGTACCATTTTGCATTTCCACCAGCAATGAAGAGAATTCCAGTTGCTGGTATCTTTACCATACAAAACACTCTGTGTTTTTGAAAGCCGTCTGGTAGGTGGGTAGTGATATCTGGTTGTTTTAATTTGCATCATTAGGGTTTTAACAGTTTTTTTTTTTTTTAAATAGGGTTTTGAGGTAAAATTGCTGTATAACAAGCTGCACATACATATTTTAAGTGTACAATTTGAAGAGTTTTGATGTATGTATATACCTGTGAAACCACTACCATTTTCAAGATAATGAACATGTCTTTCACCCATCAGAAATTTCCTTGAGCTCCTATGTAATTCGTTCCCCATGTCCCTTGGCAACTATTGCTCTGCTTTCCGTCACTATCAATTAGTTTGATTCTAGGAAATCAATTTTCTAGAATTTTATGCAGATGGACTCATGTAGTATGGATTCTGGTCTGGATTTTTTTTTCACTCAATAAAATTATTTTGAGATTCATCCAGTTTGCTGTGTGTATCAGTAGTTCATTCCTTTTTATTGCTGAGTGATATTCCATTGTGTGGATATACCACAATTAGTTTATTCAATTGTTGATTGACATGCGAGTTTCTCTTTGTTACAAATGAAGCTCCTGTCTTTGTGTGGACATATGCTTTAATTTTTGTTGGTAAATACCTGAGAGTGAAATCCCTGAATCATGTGATAGATGTATATTTAACATTTTAAGCATCTGCCAAACTTATTTCAAATGCTGGTTCGGTTTTACATCCTCACCAGCTTTGTGTGTGAGTTCCAGTGGCTCTGCATTCTCAAAAACACTGGTATGACCCGACTTAGCCATTCTATGAGATGTGTGGTGACATTTCTTTCTTTTTGGTTTTAATTTGCATTTTCCTGATGACTAAAGATGTTGGGCCTATTTTCATGAGCCTGTTTACCATCTGTAGCTCTTTGGATAAGTTTATTTGAATCTTTTGCCTGTTTTTTTTTTTTTTTTTTCCTGTTAGATGGGGTCTTGCTCTGTCACCCCCCCAGGCTGGAGTACAGTGGCATGTTCACAGTTCACTGCAGTCTTGAACTCCCAGGGTCAAACAGGTTTTCCACTTTAGCCTCCCAAGTAGCTGTGACTACAGGTGTGCAGCACCATGCCCAACTAATTTTGTAAACTTTTTTTGTGGAGATGATTTCATGCTGTGTTGTCCAGGTTGGTTTTGAACTCATGACCTCAAGTGATCCTCTTGTCTCGACCTCCTAAAACACTGGAATTACAGGTGTGAGCTACCTTACCTAACCTATGATTTTTTCTTTTTTATAATGTCTTTGGTTTTGGTTGAATGGAGTTGGGATGTTTTCTCTCTGCTTCAGTTTTTTTTTTTTTTTTTTTTTGAGAGATTTATGTAGAATTGTAGTAACTTCTTTACATTTTTGGTAAAATTCACCAGCGAAGCTGCCTGGGCCAGTTTTCTTTGTGGAAAGCTTTTAAAGACAAATTCTGTTTATTTAATAGATACAGGGAGTATTCAGGTTATCTGTTCATTCTTTAGCAAGCTTTGGTTATTTGTATCTTTCAAGAAATTTGTTAGAAGGTTAGCATGCACCTGTAGTCCCAGCTATTCAGGAGGCTGAGTCTAGAAGGATTGCTTGAGCCCAGGAATTAGAGGCTGCAGTGAGCTATGATTATGCTGCTGCACTCCAGCTTGGGCAACAGAGCAAGACCCTGTCTTTTTTAAAAAAAACAAAAAAAAAAACCAAAAAAAAACACATTTGTCTACTTCATCTGGATTGTTGAATTTATTGGCATAAAGTTGTTCATAGTATTTTCTGTTTTCCTTTTGATGTCTTCAGGATCTGTAGTTATGTCTCTGGTTACCTTTTTGATAATTTGTTTCTTTTCTCTTTTGTTCCCATTAGTTTGGCTAGAGGATTGTCAGTTTTACTGATCTGTGCATTTTTGTTTGTTTGTTTGTTTGTTTTTTTGAGACAGAGTCTCGCTCTGTTTCCCAGGCTGGAGTGCAGTGGCATGATCTCAGCTCACTGCAGCCTTTGCCTCCTGGACCCAAGTGATCCTCCCACCTCAGCCTCCTGAGTAGCTGGGACCACAGGCACATGCCAACCACACCTGGCTAATTTTTTGTATTTTTGGTAGATGTGGGGTTTCACCACGTTGCCCGGGGTGGCCTTGAACTTCTAAGCTCAGGTGATCCACCTGTCTTGGCCTCCCTCAGTGCTGGGATTATAGGTGTGAGCCATTGTGCCTGGGCAGTTTTACTGCTCTTAAAGAACCGGCCTCTGGTTTCATTGATTTTTCTCTCTACATTTTTCTGTTTCCTTTTAATTGCTTTCTGCTCTAATCTTTTTCATATCTTTTCTTCTACAAACTTTTTTTTCTTTTTCTTTTTTTTTGAGATAGAGCCTTGCTCTGTCACCCAGGCTGGAATGCAGTGGCACAATCTCGGCCCACTGCAACCTCTGCCCCCTGGGTTCAAGTCATTCTCCTGCCTCAGCCTCCCCAGTAGCTGGGATTACAGGTGTGCACCACCATGCTCAGCTAATTTTTGTATTTTTAGTAGAGACAGGGTTTCACCATATTGGTTAGGCTGGTCTTGAACTCCTGACCTCATGATCCACCCACCTCTGCCTCCCAAAGTGCTAGGATTACAGGTGTGATCCACTGCGCCTGACCTCTGCAAACTTTGGATTTAATTTACTCTTCTTTACCTTCTTAGAGTGGAAGCTTATGTCATTGATGTGAGACTTTTTGTCTTTTTCTGGCATTTAGTGCTGTAAATTTTCTCTGAGCACTGCTTTAGCTGTATCCCACAAATTTTGAAATCACATGTTTTCATTTTCATTCGGTACACATTTCCCGTTTGGTTTCTTTTTTCTTTTTTGAGACATTGTTTCACTCTCACCAAAGCTGGAGTGCAGCAGCACAAACTGCAGCCTCAACTTCCTGGGCTCCTATAGTCCTCTTACCTCAGCCTCCCTTAGTAACTGGGACTACAGGTGCATATCACCATGCCTTGCTAGTTTTTTTGTTTGTTTGTTTTAGTTTTTGTAGAGATGGGGTCTCACCAGGAGGTCAAAACTCGCCAGACTGGTCTTGAACTCCTGACCTCAAGTGATCCTCCCACCTCCGACTCCCAAAGAGCTGGTATTACATGCGTTAGCCACTTGTTCAGCCTGTCGTCGTCTTTGACTACTGACTCATTTAGAAGTGTGTTGCTTAGATTCCGAAAACAATTTTGGGGTTTTTAAGATACTTTTTAAGAGTTTCTAATTTAATTTTATTGTGATTAGAGAATATACTTGACATGATTTCAGTTCTTTTCAGTTTATTAAGGCTTGTTCCATGGCCGAGGATGTGGTATACAGGAACTTGGGTTTGTAAGAAACTACTAAACTGGCTGTTCTATTTAGCACTCTCACTAACACTATATAAATGCTCTAGTTTCTAGAATCCTTGCTAGCACTGTGAATTGTCTCTTTTTAAAAAAAAACAAACAACTTTATTGTAGTTGATGTGTAGTGATACCTAATTTTGGCTTTAGTTTACAGTATTGGTTTTTATTCTTGTTAAAATTAATTTGAATAAAACTTACAAATCATGGAGTGTAAGTGCAACTTTTCAGTTT
>NW_012101787.1:765450-768150 GCF_000951045.1 Mandrillus leucophaeus
CTCACTGCAACCTCCACCTCCCAGGTTCGGGAGATTCTCCTGCCTTGAGTAGCTGGGATTACAGGCACATGCCACCACGGCCAGCTAATTTTTGTATTTTTAGTAGAGATGAGGTTTCACCATGTTGATCAGGCCGGTCTGGAGCTCCTGACCTCGTAATCCGCCCACCTTGGCCTCCCAAAGTGCTGGGATGATTGGCTTGAGCCACCGCACCTGGCCAATATTTACTTTTCTTTTTTTTCCCCCAAGATGGAGTCTCGCTGTGTTGCCCAGGCTGGAGGTGCAGTGGTGTGATCTCAGCTCACTGGAAGCTCCACCTCCCGGGTTCACACCATTCTCCTGCCTCAGCCTCCTGAGTAGCTGGGACTACAGGCGCCCACCACCACGCCCAGCTAATTTTTTTGTATTTTTAATAGAGACGGTTTCACCATGCGTGCCAGGATGGTCTCCATCTCCTGACCTCGTGATCCGCCCGCCTCAGCCTCCCCAAGTGCTGGGATTACAGGCGTGAGCCACTGCGCCTGGCCCTATATTTACTTTTAAAGAGGATTTGTAAGAGCTTCATGAGGATTTTAGTTACTTGTGGCTTTTGAGTAGATGGGTATAAGGTGATTTAAATTGTATACTACCATGTCTTTAGTGAAATATATATAACATGAAATTTACTGTTTGAACCATTTTTGAGTGTACAGTTGTGTGGCATCAAATAAGTTAACTTTATTGTCTAACCATCACCACCCTTCATCCCCAGAACTTTTTCATCTTTCTGAACTGAAACTCCATACCCATTAAACAGTAACTTCCTGTTGCTGTCTTTCTCCATCCCTTGGTAACCACCATTCTGCTTTCTGTCTTTATGAATTTGACTACTCTAGGTACCTCATATACATGAAATTATGTAATATTTGCCCTTGTGTGACTGGCGATTTCCCTAAGCATAGTCTTGAGTTCATCCACATTGTACTGTCAGAATTTCCTTCCTTTTTAAGGCTGAATAATATTTTACTATGTATCACATTTTGTTTATTCATCCATGGATGGATATTTAGTTTGCTTCCACCTTTTGGCTATTGTGATTAATGCTGCTGTGAACATGGATATACAAATATCTGTTTGACTTCCTGGTTTCAGTTCTTATGGGTGTATACCCAGAAGTGGAATTGCTGGATAATGTGATAATTGTATTTTCAGTTTTCTTGAGGAACTACCATACCATTTTCCCCAGTGGCTGTACTACTTTACATTTCCACCAGCAAAGCACAAGAGTTTTAGTTTCTCCACATCCTCACAAACATTCGTTATTTATTTAGTTATATTTATTTATTTATTGGAGACAAGGTCTTGCTCTGTTGCTCAGGTTGGAGTGCAGTGGCACAGTCACAGCCCACTGCAGCCTCAACTTCCAGGCTTGAGCGATTCTTTCACTTCAGCCTACTGCGTAGCTGGGACTACAGGCATGTGCCACCATCCCTGGCTATTTTTAAAATTTTTTCGTAGAGACAGGGCCTCGCTATGTTACTCAGGCTGGTCTTGAACTCCAGGTCTCAAGTGATCCTCCTGCCTTGGCCTCCGAAAGTATTGGGATTACAGGTATGAGCCACTGTACCTGGTCTATTTTTTAATTAAAAAAAAAATGATAGCCATCCTGTTGGGTGCGAAGTGGTATCTCGTGTGTGTGTGTGTGTGTGTGTGTGTGTGTGTGTGTGTGTGTTATTTCCTTAATGATTAGTAATATTCAGCGTCTTTGCAGGTTCTTATATACAGATGCTTATATACAGGGCCACTTATATACAGATGCTCCTTAACTTATGATGGTATTATGTTCTGATAAACTGATCATAAGTCAGAAATGTTGTGAGTCAAAAATGCATTTAAATTAGCCTGAGCAACATAGCAAGACCCTCATCTCTAAAAAGATTAAAAATTAGCTAGGTGTGATGGTATGTACCTGTAGTCCTAGCTACCGAGGAGGCTGAGACAGGAAGATTTCTTGAACCCAGGAGTTCGAGGCTGCAGTGAGCTTTGATGGTACCACTGCGCTCCAACCTAAGTGACAGAATGAGACCTTCATCTCTCAAAAGAAAACAAAGGTATTTGATATTCCAATAAACCCACCATAAAGTCAAGAAATTGTAACTGGAACCATTGTTAGTTGGGGACCGTGTGTATTTTCTTTTGAAAAATGTCTATTCAGGTTCTTTGCCCACCATGACTCTTGATATCCCAATGTTTATTTGAAGTAAACTGGCATAATTTAAACATTATAGAGTGTTTTCTCCTTTTTTGGGTGAATTACTGTTGTCTGACACTAGAACTTTGCAGTGGCCAGACTTAAATAATTGCTGCAGTTACAGATGTTTTTGCCTTTATTTTGTGGATTATATCTGTTTAAAACATGGGGGATTGGTAAACACATGAAAGTGATTGAATGTAAGTGATATTCAGAAGATCAAGAGAGTAATGTGTGTAGTTTCAGAATACCTGAATGGATTGGGGAGAAGATACCTGAGTAGCCAGTAGTGTTGTGAAGTGAATGTTTTTCTTCTAGAATAAGTTGTTAGGAAATCGAAAGTTCCATTGAACTTTTATAAAGACTAGGGTAATGATTTCTTTTCTTTTTTATTTTTTTTGAGACTGAGTCTTGCACTGTTGACCAGACTGGAGTGCTGGAGTGCAGTGGTGCGATCTCGGCTCACTGCA
>NW_012101787.1:768200-774126 GCF_000951045.1 Mandrillus leucophaeus
TTATTTAGTTATATTTATTTATTTATTGGAGACAAGGTCTTGCTCTGTTGCTCAGGTTGGAGTGCAGTGGCACAGTCACAGCCCACTGCAGCCTCAACTTCCAGGCTTGAGCGATTCTTTCACTTCAGCCTACTGCGTAGCTGGGACTACAGGCATGTGCCACCATCCCTGGCTATTTTTAAAATCTTTTCGTAGAGACAGGGCCTCGCTATGTTACTCAGGCTGGTCTTGAACTCCAGGTCTCAAGTGATCCTCCTGCCTTGGCCTCCGAAAGTATTGGGATTACAGGTATGAGCCACTGTACCTGGTCTATTTTTTAATTAAAAAAAAAATGATAGCCATCCTGTTGGGTGCGAAGTGGTATCTCGTGTGTGTGTGTGTGTGTGTGTGTGTGTGTGTGTGTGTGTGTTATTTCCTTAATGATTAGTAATATTCAGCGTCTTTGCAGGTTCTTATATACAGATGCTTATATACAGGGCCACTTATATACAGATGCTCCTTAACTTATGATGGTATTATGTTCTGATAAACTGATCATAAGTCAGAAATGTTGTGAGTCAAAAATGCATTTAAATTAGCCTGAGCAACATAGCAAGACCCTCATCTCTAAAAAGATTAAAAATTAGCTAGGTGTGATGGTATGTACCTGTAGTCCTAGCTACCGAGGAGGCTGAGACAGGAAGATTTCTTGAACCCAGGAGTTCGAGGCTGCAGTGAGCTTTGATGGTACCACTGCGCTCCAACCTAAGTGACAGAATGAGACCTTCATCTCTCAAAAGAAAACAAAGGTATTTGATATTCCAATAAACCCACCATAAAGTCAAGAAATTGTAACTGGAACCATTGTTAGTTGGGGACCGTGTGTATTTTCTTTTGAAAAATGTCTATTCAGGTTCTTTGCCCACCATGACTCTTGATATCCCAATGTTTATTTGAAGTAAACTGGCATAATTTAAACATTATAGAGTGTTTTCTCCTTTTTTGGGTGAATTACTGTTGTCTGACACTAGAACTTTGCAGTGGCCAGACTTAAATAATTGCTGCAGTTACAGATGTTTTTGCCTTTATTTTGTGGATTATATCTGTTTAAAACATGGGGGATTGGTAAACACATGAAAGTGATTGAATGTAAGTGATATTCAGAAGATCAAGAGAGTAATGTGTGTAGTTTCAGAATACCTGAATGGATTGGGGAGAAGATACCTGAGTAGCCAGTAGTGTTGTGAAGTGAATGTTTTTCTTCTAGAATAAGTTGTTAGGAAATCGAAAGTTCCATTGAACTTTTATAAAGACTAGGGTAATGATTTCTTTTCTTTTTTATTTTTTTTGAGACTGAGTCTTGCACTGTTGACCAGACTGGAGTGCTGGAGTGCAGTGGTGCGATCTCGGCTCACTGCAGCCTCTGCCTCCTGTTCAAGCTATTCTCCTGCCTCATTCTCCCAAGTAGCTGGGCACATGCTACCATGCCTGGCTAATTTTAATATTTTTAATAGAGACGAGGTTTCACTGTGTCAGCCAGGCTGGTCTCGAACTCCTGACCTCAGGTGATCCACCAGCCTTAGCCTCCCAGAGTGCTGGGATTATAGGGGTGAGCCACCGCCCCCTGCCTGATTTCTTATTATTATGTAACTTATGTAACTCCATGGACTAAGACTATGGGTGTGCGTGCCTTCCCCAAGAAAAACTGAGATGGTGTTACTACACGATCAGGTAGACGAGATGTCCCAGAGGCAAGATAAAAATTATGTGAACTATAAAAACATTAATTTTTGGCTGGGAGCAGTGGCTTACACCTGTGATCCCAGCACTTTGGGAGACCAAGGTGGGTGGATCACAAGGTCAGGAGCTAGAGACCAGCCTGGCCAACATGGTGAAACCCTGTCTCTACTAAAAATACAAAGAATAGCCTGGCACCGTGGCGGGCACCTGTAATCTCAGGTACTCAGGAGGCTGAGGCAGGAGAATCACTTGAACCCAGGAGGCAGAGGGTGCAGTGAGCCGAGATTGTGCCACTGCACTCTAGCCCTGGTGACAGAGCAAAGACTCCATCTCAAAAAAAAAAAAAAAAAGGTTAATTTATTTTTTCTTCTTTTAAAAAATGGATTATTATAGAAAATTCTTATTAAGAAATTAAAATACAGGACTTGGTGGTGTTGAGGGGTACAGAAGGAAGAAGCCATTGATTGGAGTGCAGTTAGAAGGGAGTGAAGAGAAAGCTTAAAAATGTAGACACAGAGTGATTGTCATAGAAGGATAGTTTCTTGGTATTTTTTTTTTTTTTTTTTGAGATGGCGTTTCGTTCTTGTTGCCCAGGCTGGAGTGCAGTGGCACGATCTTGGCTTGCTGCAACCTCCGTCTTCCAGGTTCAAGTGATCCTGCAGCCTCAGCCTCCCAAGCAGCTAGAATTACAGGCATGTACCACCACACCTGGCTAATATTTGTATTTTTAGTTGAGACAGAGTTTTACCATGTTGTCCAGGCTGATCTCGAACTCCTGATCTCAGATAATCCACCCGCCTCACCCTCCCAAAGTGCTGTGATTACAGGTGTGAGCCACCATGCCCAGCTAGAAGGATAGTTTTAAAGGCTTATAATGTGGAACTATTTTGGACATGGGGAGCTTTTGATGAAATAATGGAATCTGAAGGGAAAAGGCTGTTAACCTGTTGGCTCAAGAAAAATTTTTTTTGTTCCTTAGATTTTTTTTTTTAAACTCATTATGGGTTTTTTGTTGTATAGGCTGTCTTCTTGGTATCTTTCATTGTTACATTAACACTCTCTTAGTGTGTGCAAGTAGATGTGAAGGGATGAAAACACAGCTTAATCTTTGGTGTCTTTTGATCAGAAAGGGCTTGGTCGGGGCTGTTTAATATAAAGTGTTGAGTTTGTGAATTTTTTTTGAGACAGGGTCTTGTTATGTCATCCCGGCTGGAGTGCACGAACAGCTCATTTCTGCCTCTATCGAACTCCTGGGCTTGAGTGATCCTCCCACTTCAGTCTCCTAAGTAGCTGGGACTACAAGCCTGCACCACCATGCCCAGCTAATTTTTTATTAAATTTTTTTGTAAAGATAGGGTCTCACTAGTTTGCCCATGCTGGTGAATTAAAAAAAAAAAAAATACAGCGGGTCCTCACTTTCTGCTTTGCTGTATATCTGAGTCAGCATTTACATCTCCGTGTATAGGAGATCATTTGAAAATAAGTTTGAGGCTGGGCGCAGTGGCTTATGCCTGTAATTCCAGCACTGTGGGAAGCTGAGGTGGGAGCATTGGTTGAGGCCAGGAGTGCCAGACCAGCCTGGGCAAAATACTGACATCCTGTCTCTCCAGAAAAATTAGAAATTTAGCTGGGCATGGTGGCATGCACCTGTGGTCCTAGCTACTCTGGAGGCTGAGCTGGAAGATTGCCTGAGGCACAGAGGTCGAGGCTATGGTGAATTATGATGGCACCACTGCACTTTGACCTTGTTGACAGAGCAGGATCCTGCCTCTCAAAAAAAAAAAAAAAAAAAAGCTGGAATATTTGAAGATATAATAACCATTCAATAATGGAGAACCCTAGTACTTCTTGAATAATTGTAATTTATGTTTTGATGAGAAAAACAGGCATTGTGATTTGCTGTAAACACAGTGTTTAAAGGTAAAGAACAAAAGAAATACATTTGTAAGTTGTTTAAATTATTTAAACATGGGGCAGCATAATGTAAGATGTTATTATGAATATGAGCTAGATATGCATGGCATTAATTTTAAATTGAGTTTTAGGTTCAGAACACAATTGCCTAGTAATAAGCATTTAAATCAAGTATTTAAAATCTAGTTTGTGGGAAAGTCATTATGGCACTACTGGATGCCTTGTACCTGCCCATCTTGCATAGTTCTTGCCCCTTTCCTAGAATCCGCCATTTCTCCGAAGACCTCTGGTCCTTTTATTGGGAGAATGACGCAAGAAGCCACAGCTGAGTGCTAGGTGTGTTTGTTACTGCTAGCTTGTCATTTTTATTGACAGCCAGGAAGTATGTGTGTATAATATCAAGCAGTGTAGATACACATCTGTAATATTTCTGTAATATTTCTATATATGATCACATATATCTGTGGTAAACTAAAAATGAGTTCCTACTGATGTCTCCAAGTCTAATCCGTTGGATCATTCTAGCCTCCTCTTGCTTATCTGTAAATTTTCACTCCAACATTGAGAAACCTGATACCTGCTATCCACCATTGAGTTACTTGTTTTATTCCAGTATACATGTATAGCAGTATCAAGATATTTAACTTGCACTCCTGGGGAAAGAACTTTATCAACTTTTGTACAGTTCCTTTTGCCTATTTTTCCTTTTGCAAATAAAAAAAATTATTTATCTTTAAATTTTTGGTAGAGACACACCTTACTGTGTTGCCCAGCCTGGTGTCAAACTTCCGGTCTTAAGTGATCCTCCTGCCTTGGCCTCCTAAAGTGCTGGGATTATGGGTGTAACCACCCCCAGCCCCTTCTGCCCATATTCTTAGAGACTCCACTGATTTCCAAAGTAACTTACGTCAGCATTTTCCCCCCACTCTGTTCAGTGAGGTTGTTTCATGTGTTTGTAATACTATTAGATTCTTGTCACATCTGCTTTCCATCCTGGAATCTTGCCCCAGCCCAATGATATTTTTAAATTTGCATACTTTGAAGTTCACGCTTTTCATTGCAAAGACCAATGGGTTTTGACAAACGCATAATGTCATATATCCACCATTATTGTATTACTGTATACAAAATAGGTTTGACTTAAAAGCATCGTCTGTGCTTCACCTATGGAATTCTGTGTCCCCTTCTACTCCAGGCACTCACTGTCTACGGTTTTGACTTCCAGAATGCTGTAAATTGAAATCATTCTGTGGCTTTTTTATACTGGCTTTCTTTCATTAGCAACATATGTTTAAGATACATATTTTCATGGTTTGATAACTCGTTTCTTTTTTGTTTTGTTTTCTTTTCTTTTTCTTTTTTTTTTAAATACAGGGTCTTGCTCTGTTGTCCAGGCTAGAGTGTAGTCATATGATTATGACTCACTGCAGCCTCAACTTCCAGGGATCAAGTGATCCTCCCACCTCAGCCTCCCAAGTAGCTGGGACTATAGATGTGTGCCATTGTACCTGGCTAATATTTTTTCTACTTTTTTTGTGGAGATGGGGGTCTTTCTTTCTTGTCCAGGCAGGTCTTGAACTCCTGGACTCAAGTGAGCCGCCTGCCTTAGGCCCCCAAGTGCTGGAATTATAGGCATAAGCCACTGCACCCAGCCCTCATTTCCTTTTATCACTGAATAATAGTCCATTACATGGATGTCTCACGGCTCGTTTATCCTTTCTCCTGTTGAAGGACATCTTGGTTGTTCCTGTTTGGAGCAATTATGAATAAAGCTACTATACACATTTACATGCGGGACTTTTTGTGGACATAAGATTTCTACTCATTTGGGTAAATACCTAGGAATGAGATAGCTAGATCCTATGGTAAGGGCATGTTTAACTGTGTAAGAAACTGCTAAACTGTCTTCCAAAATGGCTGTATCATTTTGCATTACCACCAGCAAAGAATGAGAATTCCTGTTTTACATCCTCGCCAGTATTTGGTATTGTTAGTTTTTGGATGTTAGCCATTCTAATAGGAGTGTGGTGGTATCTCATTGTAGTTTTAATTTGCAGTTCCATAACGATATGATGTCGAGCAGTTTTTTAAGTACTTATTTGCCATCTGTGCGTGCGTATGTGGGGGTGCGTGTGTGTGTGTATATATATAATTTTTTTTTTAGTGAGGTATCTGTTCAGATCTTTAGCTCATTTTAAAAGTGTAGTTGGTCTTATTGAGTTTTTAGAATTATTTGTATATTTTGCATGCAAGTCTGTAATCAGACTTGTATTTTGCAAATATTTTCTCTTAG
>NW_012101787.1:775346-777383 GCF_000951045.1 Mandrillus leucophaeus
AAAACAGGAATCAGTCATTAAGAAAAATCCTGAAGTGCCTAATAATGGCCTGTGATTTTTGTTAAGTGTACAACTAACAGAAGTATTTGATGGAATGATTTCTTCTGCTGGAACTTAATGGTGGAATTGTTCTTTACTTTTTTGTTGTGCTCAAGATTAATTGATTTCTGTAGTAGGGTCCTGGTTAGGGATTATTAATTTTAAACAAGTACTTTAAAAATTACTCAGAGGATTTGATGCCAAGTTCAGTGTTTAAACTGGTAAAGTTTCTTGGTATTTTATGTGTTTGAAGCTATATTAACATTTTATAGTTCACAGTATTAGCATTGCTAAATAGGTTATACATATCTGGACTGAACTTAAATTGTAAGCTCATTAATTAAGATACATTATGTTTCGGCTGGGCGTGGTGGCTCACACCTGTAATCCCAGCACTTTGAGAGGCCGAGGTGGGCGGATAACAAGGTCAGGAGTTCCAGATCAGCCTGACCAACATGGTGAACCCCTGTCTCTACTAAAACTACAGAAGTTAGCCAGGCATGGTGGTGGGTGCCTGTAGTCCCAGCTGCTCGAGAGGCTGAGGCAGGAGAATCGCTTGAACCTGGGAGGCGGAGATTACAGTGAGCTGAGATGGCGCCGCTGCACTCCAGCCTGAGCGACAGAGCGAGACTCCATCTCTAAAAAAAAAAAAAAGATACATTATGTTTCTTTAATGTTTTGTTTATCTGTTTACTTTTTTTGATATACCTCTTAAACAGATTGGTTGGTTGAAACAGGTGTCCTGGGGGAGGAAGACAACATTTGCTGAACTGTATGATTTTTGATAGGCTTCATGGTAGTTTAAATGGGAAGAAAATTTTAAAAATTGGCAGATAGAAAGGAGAAGGCTTTTAGATTATAAAATAGCATGATAGGAAATTTGAAACTGACTTGGGGACAGAGAAGTAAAATATATAAGCAGGCGTGTGTGTGTGTGCATGGGGTGGTTGTTGAAACATGAGGAAAAAGTGGCTGGAAAGGGAGGAGGAAGACTGGTAAGAGGCGTGAAAAGCTTGTATGGGCGTTTTTGAGACTGCTAAGAACAGCATCAGGGTGTAGCAGGCAGCAGATATGCAGACCTTGTATATATTGGGAGTTGGGTACTTAGTAGTTGTAAGTGTGTGGGATGAATATGGATGGAGGCGTGTGGTGACGAGTATAGTATAGAATACATTTCAGTTCCAGGAATGTTGTCCTTGGACAGCGTTGTATTTGATTGAGCAAACTTTTAACCAAAATACTTTATAGTAACAGGATAAACAGCGTTCAACTTTCTCTGAAGAACAGAATCTACAGGTCTGGGGAACAGAGGAAGAAACAACCCCAAATTAAAACTGTAAATCTTTCTTTTAATACAGCTTATGTTTTTAAGTAAAAATAGCATAAATTATTCACCCATTTGCAGGTAATTTTACCTAGGTCTAAATTTTTAGTGTTACCCCATAATCATTTTAATTATTTTTTTCAGAGAATTTACCTGATTTTTGTCCTTTCCGTGAAGTTTGAGTTTCATCTTTTTAAACGTAAATTATTTCATGATTCCATTTCCACGTTCTCAGCACATTTTAAAAAAACTGATAACACTATATTTTTTATTGTGTACAATATAATGTTTTGAAGTATATATACATAGTGGAATGGCTAAATTTAGCTAATTAACAAATGCATTACCTCACATAGTTATCATTTTTGTGGTGAGAGCACACATCCACTCTCTTTACAGTTTTCAAGAATACAGTATATTGTCATTTACTGTAGTCACCTTGCTGTACAATAGGTCTCTTGAAATTTATTCCTCCTATTTATGTGTCCTTTGACTAACATCTCAGCATTTCTCCCCTAGGCCCTTAGCCTCTGGTTACCACCATTTTATTTTCAATTTCTTCTTCTTCTTCTTTTTTTTTTTTTTTTTGAGATGGAGTTTTGCTGTTGTTGCCCAGCCTGGAGTGCAATGGCACGATCTTGACTCACCACAACCTCTGCCTCCTGGATTCAAGC
>NW_012101787.1:780378-781982 GCF_000951045.1 Mandrillus leucophaeus
CTTATTTGCCATCTGTGCGTGCGTATGTGGGGGTGCGTGTGTGTGTGTATATATATAATTTTTTTTTTAGTGAGGTATCTGTTCAGATCTTTAGCTCATTTTAAAAGTGTAGTTGGTCTTATTGAGTTTTTAGAATTATTTGTATATTTTGCATGCAAGTCTGTAATCAGACTTGTATTTTGCAAATATTTTCTCTTAGTGTTTTTGTTCTTTTAACAGTGTCTTTCACAGAGGACAGATTGTTAACTTTAATAGAATACTAGCTTAATTTTTTCTTTGAAGGATCATAAATTTGGAGTATGGAAAAACTCATTGCCAAACTAAAGGTCATATTCCTTTTTGAATTGGAATATTTTCTTTCTTTTTTTTGTATTAAAATTATTTTTTAATATTGAGTAGATTTTGGGTAATGATAGTGGAGTTTTTTTCTTTTTTTCTTTTTTAAAAATTTTAAAATTTTAAGTAGAGGAAGTGTCTTCCTATGTTTCCCAGGCTGGGCTTAAACTCCTGTCCTCAAGCAGTCCTCTTGCTTTGGCCTCCCAAAGTGCTGGGATTATAGGTGTGAGTCACCATGCCTGGCCTGAAGTGGAATATTTTCTACACTCTTATAACAATCATTTTATAATTCTTATAACATTCTCTACATTTTTATAACAATCAAGAAAAAGTCATTAAGTCCACCCGATTTCTAAGACTTCATGGCACACATCTTTTAAACATACCCAATGCAAATGTCATTTTAGTTAAAACTTGCTTGCTTCCTTAGATGCTTCTGCTGTTGTTTCCTAATTTTTGTTTCAGATTTAAATTTTGGTTTTGAATTTGCTTTACCAGTTTACACTTGATTGTATTTCTGCCTGCCTTCCAGTTACCCAATTATTTCCCTTTTTTTTTTTTTTTTTTTTTGAAACAGAGTCTCTCTCTATCGCTCTGTTGCCTAGGCTGGAGTGCAGTGGCTCGATGTGGGCTCATTGTAACCTCCGCCTCCCAGGTTCAAGGGATTCTCATGCCTCATCCTCCCCAGTAGCTGGGATTACAGGTGTGTGCCACCAAGCCCAGCTATTTTTTTTTTTTTTTGTACTTTTAGTAGAGACAGCGTTTCACTATGTTGGCCAGGCTGGTCTTGGACTCCTGGCCTCAGGTGATCCACCGGCCTCGACCTCCCAAAGTGTTGGGATTACAGGTGTGAGCCACCACACCCAGCCTGATTATTTCTTCTGTCCTTTTTGCTGTTTCTGTTTTTGCTATTTATTTATGGCCAGAATGGTTTATAATGTAAATCATTATACTTTCCTTGTCTTCTTTGATAGCCTACCTAAATTCAGATGAGAAATGTCTTATATTCTGCATCTGTTTTTTCTTATTTTAAACATTTTTTGTAGAGACATGGTCTCACTATGTTGCCCAGGCTGGTCTCAAACTCCTGGCCTCAAAGGATTCTCCCACATTAGCCTCCCAAAGGTGTGAGCCTGTGTGCCCAGTCCTTTTTTTTTTTTTTTTTTTTTAAAGAAAACAGGAATCAGTCATTAAGAAAAATCCTGAAGTGCCTAATAATGGCCTGTGATTTTTGTTAAGTGTACAACTAACAGAAGTATTTGATGGAA
>NW_012101787.1:783957-839954 GCF_000951045.1 Mandrillus leucophaeus
ATCTTGACTCACCACAACCTCTGCCTCCTGGATTCAAGCAGTTCTCCTGCCTCAGCCTCCCAAGTAGCTGAGATTACAGGCATGCGCCACCATGCCTGGCTAATTTTGTATTTTAAGTAGGGACGGAGTTTCTCCATGTTGGTCAGGCTGGTGTCGAACTCTCGACCTTAGGTGATCCACCCACCCCCGTTTCCCAAAGTGCTGGGATTACAGGCGTGAGCCACTGCGCCCAGCCTCAGCTTCTATGAGATCAATTTTTTTAGATTCCACATATGAGTGAGACCATGTTGTGTTTGTCTTTCTGTGCCTTGCTTATTTCATTTAACATAATGTCCACTGGGTTCATTCCTGTTGTTGCAAATGGCAGGATTGTCTTCTTTTTTATGGCTGAGTAGTATCCCATTGTGTATATGTGTGTATGTATATACATATTTATCCTTTGATGGACAGTTAGATTAATTTTATGTCTTGCCTATTTCAAGTACTGCTGCAGTAAACATGGGAGTGCAGATATCTCTTCACATACTGATTTCATTTCCTTAGGATATATGCCCAGTAGTGGAATTGGTGGATCATATAGTAGTTCCATTTTTAATGTTTTGGGGAGCCTCCATATTGTTTTCCTTTATGGCTGTACTAATTTTCATTAACACCAACAGTATGTAAAGATTCCCCTTTCTCCACATTCTCACTAGCTTATCTTTTGCCTTTTTTGATAATAGCCATTCTAACTGGGGTGAAGTGCTTTCTCATTGTGGTTTTGATTTGCATTTTCCTGATTAGTGATGTTGAGCATTTTTTTCTTACACTTTTTGACTATGTGTCTTCTTTTGAAGAACATCTATTCAGGGCTTTTGCCCATTGTTGAATTGGATTATTATTATTATTATTTTTGTGCTATTGAGTTGATTCCTTATCCTTTTTAAATGTTAGCCCCTTGTCAGATGTATAGTGACATGCAGAGGAATGAAACTAGAACCTTGTTTCTCACCATATAGAACAATCATCTCAAAGTGGGATTAGAGAATTAAATATAAAACCTAAAACTGTGAACCTACTATAGAAAGAAAACATAGGGGAAATGCTTCATGACATCAGTCTGGGCAAAGACTTTTGAGTATGACCTCTAAAGCACAGGCAACGAAAGCAAAAATAGCAAATGGCATTATTGTTATTTTCTTAATAAAAAATTGTATTAGAAGCATTCAGAATTTTAACAAAACAGCTGCAGCTTTTTGTTTTTGCAGTTACAGAGTGGTATTTAGTTTAGTTAACAGAACAATTATTTTATGTAAACTGCATAGAGACAACAACTGAAGATGAAACTACCATCCCCATATGTAACTGATTTGTGCTGTGCACCAAGTACCTTTAAATTTCCATGCCATTTTATAACCCTCATACTATACCAAGAAGGTTAGTGGCTATTGAAAATACCGCCAGGACAGGACTATCTAAAGACATGTTTGGTAGCGTATTAACTGTACAAAAAAAGACACTGTACACTTTGAAAACAAAAATATACAGCCTTACATTTCGATTTTTTCTTCCAAAAAAAAAAAAAAAAATCCTGCTGGAACCAACTGATTTGTCATCATCATGTTTATCTTTATTTTCCTGCTCTTCCTCATTCTCTTCATTTTCCTCATCTTCATTCTTTTTCTTGCTTTTTTTAAATTCCAGCCTTGATGACTCCTGTTTCTTTTCGCATCAGGCTTTCCTTTAGCTTGGTATGCAGCAATATCCTTCTTGTATTTTTCCTTCAGCTTCACAACCATCTTTCCGTAAGGTTGCTTGTCCTCTGCAGCAATGTCATCTGCATCTCTCCCAGTTTCTTTGCAATATATCCAGTGGATAGGCCAGGATGTTTACCTTTAATTTTTGGCCCATACTCAGAAAGGAACAAGAAAAAGACCAAACAAAGTAGGCCCCTTGGGTGTATTGGGATCCTTGAACTTCTATTTTGTTTTCCCTTTAGGAGGAATGTAGGTTTTCATTTCTCTTTCATAATGGGCCAGGTTTGTCTTTCCCTGTCTTCACATTTTCCCTTCTCTTGAGCAAACATGGTTTTCCACCTCTTTGAGCACTTCTTAGAAGACCCTTAGAAGCTGACTGAAGCATCTGGGTGCTGCTGCTTGTGCTCCTCCTGGCAAGTTTGCACAAAGAATGTGTATGATGACATTTTATCTCTTGACTTCTTTGGATTTTTGCCCATATTCAGTTATTTTTCCTCAGCAAGGCATAGAGCTGCTCAGTGCCTCTCTGGCTCACACTTGCCCTGGTGTTGTTTCTGTGGAGCTCAGTGTATGCTGACACATGGGATTACATCAAACGGAGATGCTTCTGTGTGGCAAGGGAAACAGCCAACAGAGTGAAGAGACGACCTATATAATGGGAGAAAATATTTGTAAACTATACGTCTAACAAGGGGTTAATATTTTCATTCTTTCTGAATCAATAATTTATAATAAGTTTTTTTCTTTCATTTTTATGTGGCTTTTCCTAGACCTTGGATTGTAACATGTAGTTCCTGCTATGTGGCTTTCTGCATGTTTATAATTTTAATAGTTTCTCTTGGAGCTTCGCAGCCTGTTTCCCCACCCTTCACCCCAGTTTTGACTAGAAATCTATCTCAGCTCTTACTCTTTATCCCATTGTGTCCACTCTTGCTCGTTTTACTTGCTTTGGTATCTAACCACCTTTTCTGTAGAGATACCTTTTGACCACTTCTCCATCTCTTTTGCCCTCCTACTTCTCATTACCTTTAACTAAAACTCTGGATTGGATGTCTCATGTTGAACACAGTGAAACTGACTTCCTTATCTTTCTCCCTAACTCCTCCTTCATACTTACCTTTGTAGTCACTGGGGAAGGGATAGTCATAAAGCCTGGCAGTGAAAGAGATTGAATGTGGACTGACCTTTAACCCATTGTTCCCCAGCCCCACAGTTCCTCTCCCACTAGTGTGAAACCATACAGCTCACTTGTTATTCTTCATCCTTCTTTTCTCCATTCTTACGGATAAATGTCTAACTATAGTATGTACGAGCTGCTGTAACCTTTTGAAAAGTAGCTGCGTATTCCCTCACACATCTCTGCATCTTCAAAGATATTTCTTAAGTTATTTTATTACTTTCCTGGAAAAAAATCACCTAAGGATAAGCAGTTCAGTGTAAAATTTTGAAAAGTTGTGAAAATTTTGTATAGGTAAAGGATCAAAGCACATAGTGACTAGTGTTCTGGTAATGCATGACAGTAACAACTGAGCATCTGAAAGGTCAGAATTCCTGTTTACTGTGATGGGAGATACCATGGGGTGAGCATATTTGGCAGAGCTCAGGTAGGGTAGAGATGGGAATTCATTTTGGATGTGATAAGTTTGAGGTGTTTATTGGACCACCAAGTAGATTTGGTTATTATATATCAATAGTCTTTTTTAATCTGGAAGAATCCCCCTCCATTGATAGTACTTTTTTGAAGAGTTCAGGTCTGTTGTCTAATAGAATGTCTGACATTCTGGATTTGTTTGATTGTTTTCTAGTAATTGCTTAAGGTGAAACATGCTTTTGACAAGAATATAACGTAGGTGGCGTTGTATATGTTTTATTGCATCACATAGGAGGCATATCTTGTCAGCTCGCATTAGTGCTGTTTGATCATTTGGTTAAGCTTGTGCCACCACATCTCTCCATTGTTAAGGTATTTTACCCTATTTAATATTAGTAAGTAGGCTGGGTGTGGTCGCGCCTGTAATCCCAGTACTTTGAGAGGCAGAGATGGGTGGATCACATGAGCCCAGGAGTTTAAGACCAACCTGGGCAACATGGTGGAACCTCATCTTTAAAAAAATACAAAAATTAGTAGGGTGTGGTGGTGTGCAACTGCAGTTCCGCTACTCAGGAGGCTGAGGTGGGAAAATTACTTGAGCCCAGGAGGTGGAGCTTGCAGTGACCCACGATTGTACGGCTGCACTCCAGCCTCTGTGACAGGGTGAGACTGTGTCTCAAAAATAAATAGCCGGGTGCGGTGGCTCATGCCTATAATCCCAGCACTTTGGGAGGCTGAGGCAGGCCGATCACCTGAGGTCAGGAGTTTGAGACCAGCCTGGCCAACATGGTGAAACCCCATCTCTCATAAAAATGCAAAAATTAGCTAGGCATGGTGGCTCATACCTGTAATCCCAGCTACTTGGGAGGTTGAGGCAGAAGAATTGCTCGAACCCGGGAGGCGGAGCCTGCAGTGAGCCAAGATCGTGCCATTGCACTCCAGCCTGTGTAACAGAGACTCTTGTCTCAAAAAATAAATTAATTAAGATAAAAAAATAAAATAATTAGAAAGTAATCAGGGGACAAATGTGTTAGGACACCTAATAACTTTTACCATATGTTTTTGTTCTCTTTACCCATTCAATACATACACTTGAAAAACAGTTCTTTCATCTTAACAGTTTTATAGTAGAAGAGTTGTTTCTTATATGATCAGAAGTTTAGAAAGATGCTTGTCAGAATGAAAAATAAGGGAAAAAATGAAATTGAGACAGTATGGAAGTACAGTGGGAGAGGGCAGTGGTAAAGCCAGCCTCAGTGGCTGTTGGTGGTTGTGTTTGCATGTGTTTGGAGGGTGGTGCTGACCACAATCTTGATGTATAAAACTTTCCTGGTTCCTTATGGCTGTTATAAAAAAAGTTTTGCTTTTAAAAATGTAAGCAGCATTATATTCTTAGTCTTACTTCAGCGATCTTGGTTTGAGTTAATGAACTTTTTTTTTTTTTTTTTTTTTTTTACAGATTTAAATTGATACTGGTGTACATCTTCTTGTTCTAAGGTAATTTTTTAGTTTTTAAAACTGTATTGTATTAAATTTATTAGTCAAGTAGTTTGTCTAGAAAGTAAATTTCAGTTACTACAATTGTATCAGTGACTGACTGACCACCTGGCCTTATAGGCTTTTCGTCATAGAGAAGATTGTTATCCTTAGGAGAATGATGGTTACTACACCGGTAGTGTACAATAATATGCTCAGTACTTGTTCGCTATAGAAAATTAGTAGATTGTTATGGAACCTTGGGTTTACACATTTTTGGTAAATCTCAGTTTGCCTTAGGATCCTTGATCATTGGGTTGAATGTATTAGTTTCCTAGGGCTGCTGTAACAAATACTACAAACTGGGGTGCTTAAACAGCAGACATATATTTTTATTCTCTCACTGGTCTGGAGGCTAGAAGTCCAAAATCAGTTTTGGCAGGGCCATGCTCCCTCGGAAGGCTCGGGGGGAGAATCCTGCTTTCCTCACCCCTGCCTGGCTGCTGCTGGTTGCCAGCAGTCCTTGGTGTTCCTTGGCTTTTAGCTGCTTCACTCCACTCCAGTTTCTGCCTTTCTCTTCAGATGGTCTTCTCCCTCTGTAGCTTTCCTCTCTGTAAATCTCCTTCTCCCTTTTTTCTTCTTTATTTTGAGACAAAGTCTCACTCTGTCACCCAGGTTGGAGTGCAGTGGCGGGATCTTGGCCCACCACAACCTCAAACTCCTGGGCCCAGGAGATCCTTCCACCTCGGCTTCCCAAGTAGCTGGGACTATAGGTGCATGACATCACACCCAGCTAATTTTTGTAATTCATGTAGAGGCAGGGTTTCGCCATGTTGGCCAGGCTGGTCTCAAACTCCTGGGCTCAAGCCGTCCACCTGCCTCAGCCTCCCAAAGTGTTGGGATTACAGGTGTAAACCACTGTGCCCTTAATCTCCCTCTCCTTATAAAGGCACCAGTCATTGGATTTGGGGGCCCACCCTAATCAAGTATGACCTTGTCTTAACTTGGTTACATCTGCAAAGACCCTCTTTACAAATAAAGTCACAGATCCTGGGGTTAGGACTTGAACTATCTTTTGGGGGAACACAATTCATCCCCAACAGGTGGGAACTGGCTCATGCTGTAGTGATATGAGGATGCAGTGATCATTTAAACCCATAATGCTGTGTTCTAGGAGGTACTAAAATATTTTGGAATTGGTATAGAAATGAAAGTAAATGCATATTAGTTGTTATTAGTGAACTTTTCTAAGAAGGTGAAGGAGGTTTGAGGGAGTCATGAAAGGAAGGAAAGTTTTTCTCAACTCTTGTGTCTACCTAATTAGTGTATATTTACTGTTCCAGTTATTGGCTTTTGTTTTGGTCATAAGTGACTGAAAAATGTAGATTACAGTTAGAATGAAAGTGTTTTTAATGTGGCAGTGCATATGATATTAGTCACATGTTTGCTTTTCGGGGTTTGAGATTTGAAGTAATGTTCTTTAAATGGCCTATACTGTATGATGCTTGTGAGTAAATACCAAATCCAGATTGCATTAACTTTTTTCTTCATTCTCTTCCTCCGTTTAAATAAAACAGCTATATTCATCCAACAAGTCATAAAGCCATAATGTGGTATAACATCCTTTTTGAGAGGTGAATATTATTGAATGAAAATGGCTGACAGAAGTGGGAAGATTATTCCAGGACAAGTGTATATTGAGGTGGAATATGATTATGAATATGAAGCAAAGGATAGAAAGATTGTGATAAAACAAGGGGAGCGGTACATCTTGGTGAAAAAGACCAATGATGACTGGTGGCAAGTCAAGCCGGATGAAAACTCCAAAGCGTTTTATGTGCCAGCCCAGTATGTGAAAGAGGTCACGCGCAAAGCTCTAATGCCACCTGTTAAGCAGGTAGCTGGTCTACCAAATAACTCCACGAAAATAATGCAGAGTTTGCATCTTCAGAGATCAACAGAAAATGTGAACAAATTGCCTGAGCTTTCAAGTTTCGGAAAGCCGTCGTCGTCTGTTCAAGGAACAGGTCTTACTCGTGATGCCAATCAGAATTTTGGACCCAGTTATAATCCAGGTCATACTGTCAACCTAAGCCTGGACCTGACCCATAATAACGGAAAGTTTAACAATGACTCACATTCTCCTAAAGTTTCCAGCCAGAATAGGACACGCTTATTTGGTCATTTTCCCGGTCCAGAGTTCTTGGATGTAGAGAAAACTAGCTTCTCCCAGGAACAATCTTGTGATTCCGCAGGAGAAGGCTCTGAAAGAATACATCAAGATTCTGAATCTGGTGATGAACTTAGCAGCAGCTCCACTGAACAGATAAGGGTAAGATTAAAAATAGAATGAGGAAACACTTGTACCACCCTAGTGAAAATATTATAGTTTTTCTTTTAATTGAAGTATTTATAAGAGTTAAGACTTGTTTTGCTTTGTATTTTCAGAGTACATGGGTTCTATCCTGATTTAAAGATCTAGAAAATATGTGAAATAACTTGTGGAGTTCATAAAGGGTCACTTTTTGGTTTTCATAATTATTCTTATACCATAACAGGACTAGATCTACTTTAAGTGTGGAAACTTCTTTTTCCCTTTTCTCTATTGATTATGTATAAGGCAGAGGGAATTTACTTAATTTACTCAGTGATGATATTTCTTCTAATAGAAAAAATTTTTACTGTTTTCTACCTGTACCCATTTTGACTTGTTTCCAAGAAGTCTTCAGGTAATAGTTGGTTATCTGAGGAAAGATGTCATTGGAATATTAACTGCTAACTTTTGTCTTAAGTGTCTTAAGTATCCACAGTTGATTTCACTGAATATTAGCCTGGAAAAATTTTTCTGTGTTCCTGGTTCGTTTTTTTTTTTTTTTTAAAGACAAGGTCTTGCTCTGTCGCCCAGGCTGTAATGCAGTGGAACAGTCATGGGTCACTGCAGCCTCGACCTCCTGGGCTCAAGCGATCTTCTCACCTCAGCTTCCCCAGTAGCTGGCACTACAGGTGTGTGCTGCCACACCCAGCTAATTAAAAAAAATTTTTTTTTTTAGAGACAGGGTCACACTATGTTGCCCAACCTGGTCACTTCCTGGCTCAAGTGATCCTTCTTTCGTGGACTCCCAGAGAGCTGGGATTACAGGTGTGTGCCACTGTACCTGGCTTTTTGTTTTTCTTTTTAAACCTTTCTTTCTTTTTTTTTTTTTTTTTGTTGAGACGGAGTCTGGCTCTGTCGCCCAGGCTGGAGTGCAGTGGCCGGATCTCAGCTCACTGCAAGCTCCGCCTCCCGGGTTCACGCCATTCTACTGCCTCAGCCTCCCGAGTAGCTGGGACTACAGGCGCCCGCCACCTCGCCCGGCTAGTTTTTTGTATTTTTTTAGTAGAGACGGGGTTTCACCGTGTTAGCCAGGATGGTCTCGATCTCCCGACCTCGTGATCCGCCCGTCTCGGCCTCCCAAAGTGCTGGGATTACAGGCTTGAGCCACCGCGCCCGGCCTAAACCTTTCTTTTGAGATTAGATCTATGTCATTTTGTTTCTCGAGTGAAGACATTTTAAAAGTACGTACATGAAATTGAAACTTGAATATATTTTGGAAAGTGTAACTTTAAGTAAATTTAAAAATTATTGAGTTTTTGGCCTGAAGCTCTGTTGTAAGATTATTCATCAAGTCTGTGAATAATTGTGAGGTGTGCCCTTAGGTGTGGTCTGATTGTTATGGAAGTACATTCTTTCTGTAGGTTGTAATTTTTCTTGTGACATTTTGGAGTGGAAATAGGAAAAAGGGAAGACTCTAGAAAAACTTCTAGTGTTGGAGATCAAGGAAGCTACATGACGTAGCTCTGTCAGTTTATCATCGTGTGTCTTAGTAAGTTTTTGTTCAGTCTTTATGTGATACTCTGACATAGAATATGTAGTCTTTCCTGGAATTTTTCTATATATAGCTCCTCAGGAAACTAATGGGCCTTAGGAAAGACACAGGATTCCATCCAGCCATTACCACAATTTCACACTTCAAATTACATTTTATATTTATGTACACATGCAATCCTATGTTTTTTTCATTACAGTCATCTTAAGTTCACTGCCCTGGAGTTCCATGGCTCCTAATCTCTCTTGGGGCCTTAACACTGTTTGGAAATCCTATTAGATTTCTCCAGTCAGCCCTCTTCCTAACTCTCCATGGCAGCTGTTTCAGACCTTCTCCATTTTCGTTACTTCTCTGATTCACTTACTTTCCCCTGCTTTCATGAGAAGATAACCTTGCCTTCCACTTTACAGCAAATAAGAAAGCCATGGGATGGAAACTACTTCAGCTTTGGGGAGCACGTGGTTCATAGTACTGGCTTTAGATTGGAATCTGGTTCTATATCACTTGCCAGCTGTGTGATAATTGGGGAAAATTACTGAACCTCTCTGTGTTTTAGTTTCTTCATTTAAAAATGGGAGTCACAGTGTTCTTGAGGCACATAATACATGCATTATGTATCTATTGATGTTTAATAAACTACCCCCAATTCAAGTGGCTTAACATAGTAAACATTACCACTTGGTTCCTGTGAGTCACTAAATCAGAAGCAGCTTAATTGGGTGATTCTGAAGGCTAGGGGTGTCTCCTGAGGTTGGGGCTGGAGGGGCTGCTTCTGAAGATGGCTCACTCATGTGGGACTGGTTGGGCCTCTTCATAACTGCTTGTGTGTTGTTTCTAGTTTTCTTCAGATGGAGCAGAGAGAACGTGGTAGACACTGCACTGTCCTTTAGTCCTCATCTTTGAAATTGCTCACTGTCATATCCTATTGATTGTGCAGTTCAGCCCTGTTCTGTGTGGGAGGAGACTGTACAGGGGTGTGCATATCAGGATTTGAGAATCATTGAGGAGCCTCCTTGGAGACTGACTATAAGTATGCCATAAAATATAGCTGCTATTATTATTGTTGTTACTTCTGTTATTATTTCCACCATCAGATCTATAAATACACTTGTATCAGTAGTCCTCTTTTCCCCCAGTACAATATAAGTGTTTCCTGTGCAGTCAAAGAGCATTCTCTTCATATTCACTCTTCCCACATTTCACACACCTTATGCCAAAGATTATAGTATTGTGCTCATATGGTTTTAAACTTGTTGTTTGTCAACTGTTTTCAGCATTTACATTTGCTCATGTTTTTCTCATCTTAGTAAAGCTCTTCTTCAACTCCACCTTCCCCTCAGAGCATCTTTTATCTTCCTTTACCTTTATTGGCGACCCCCGGAAAGACTGATATGTATTTGCTTTTCTGCACTTCCTGATTTCCCACTCACTTGGTAACCTTTCCAGTGTGGTTTCTGGCTCCACCACACCACCCAAACTGTTTCTGCTAAAGATACTCATGGTTTCATTGTTGATACATTTACAAGGTGGTTAAAAGAATTTTAGTGTGTGCCTGTAGTTCCAGCTATTCAGGAGGCTGAGGTGGGAGGATCACTTGAGGCCAGGAGTTTGGGACCAGCCTGAGTGATATAGTGAGACCTCATCTCTAAAAAACAAAAACCAAAAAACCCCACAAAATTTTATACATAATTAATACAATTATCACAGCCAACAAGATTAATAATCAGATGCCAAATTTAAATAATTTTTTATTCAGGCACAGCAAGGGTGTAAATATTACTAATTTAAGTGTATGACTTGATGAATTTTTACTTATGTATACACTCTGTAACCAGTCTCGAGCCCCTTCCCTGTCAGTATCCACACCCTCAGCTCCTATGTCTTTCTTAGGAGGTTTTCATTTTTCTGACTTATATCACTACTGATCAGTCTTCTTTAATTAAACTTTTCATTTTGAGATAATTGTAGATTCATAAGCAGTTGTAAGAAATAATTTGGAGGCCGGGCATGGTGGCACATGCTTGTAATCCCAGCACTTTTGAGAGGCCGAGGTGGGAGGATCACCTGGGCCCAGGAGTTTGAAACTAAATTGGGAAACATGGCGAAACCGTCTCCACAAAAAATACAAAAATTAATTGGGTGTGGTGGCATGTGCCTGTAGTCCTGGCTACTTGGGAGGCTTAGGTGGGAGGATCATTGGAGCCCAGGAGGCAGAGGTTGCAGTGACCTGAGATTGCACTGTTGCACTCCAGCTTGGGCAACAGAGTGAGACCCTGTCTCAAAATAATAATAATTTGGACAGGTCTCTTGTACCCTCTATCCGGTTACTTTTAATGGTAACATCTGGCAAAACTATACTGTAATGTCACAATCAGGGGTTTCATGTTGGTACAGTTAATATGCTGAGCATTTCCATCACCACAGGAATCCCGTATGTTGCCCTTTTATAACCATAACCAATTCCCTCCCACCTTAACTCTCCTTCACCCTGATCACCACTCATCTGTTTTCCATTGCTATAATTTTGTCATTTGAAGAATTTTATATAAATGGAATCCATACCTTTGGAGATTGGCCTTTCTTTCAGCATAACTCTGTAGATTGGTCCAGGCTGCTGTGTATTATCAGTAGTTTGTTCTTTTTGTTGCTGAGTAGTGTTCTATGCTATGGATGTAGCATAGTTTATTTAACCATTTATCCATAAAAGAATGTCTAGGTTGTTTCCAGTTTTTGGCTGTTGCAAACAAAACTGCTATAAACATTTCGGTACAGGTTTTTATGTGTATATAACTTTTCATTTCTTTGGGGTAAATGCCCACAAGTATAATTGCTGTTCATAAAGTAGTTGCATGGTTAGTTTTTAGGAAATAATCCAAGTGTTTTTACAGAGTGACTGTATCATTTTAAATTCCCACCAGCAATGTATGAGTATCCGGTTCCTCTGTGTGCTCACCAGCATTTGGTGTTGTCACTATTTTTTTATTTTAGCCATTCTGATAGGTGAGTAATGATGCCTCATTTTGATTTTGATGTACATTTCTCTAATGGCTACTGACATTGAATATGTTTTCATGTGTTTATTTGCCATTGGTAAATCCTCTTCATTGAAATGTTTCTGCATGTCTTTTGCCCATTTTCTAATTGGATTTTTTTTTACTGTTGAATTTTGATAGCTTTTTTTTTTTGTACATAGTTTAGATACTGGCCATTTGCCAAATATATGGTTTGCAGATATTTTCTCCCAGCATGTAGCTTGTCTTTTCATCCTTTTAACAGTGTCTTTGCAGAGCACAAGTTTTTAACTTTGATGAAGTCTTGGTTATTGGTTTTTCCTTGTGTGGAATCATGGTTTTGTGTTAAGTCTAAGAACTAGTTTTAACTTTGTTGAAGTCCAGTTCATCAGTTTTTCCTTTTATAGATCATGCTTTTATATCAAGTATAAGAACTCTAGCTATATTAGGCTTCTCCAGAGAAATAGAACTGATAAGGGTATATGTGTGTGTGTATACAGTCATGTACCACATAATGACATTTCAGTCAATGATGGACTGCATCTGTGATGACAGTACCAGAAGGTAATAATACTGTATTCTTACTGTTCATTTCTATGTTTAGATACACAAATACCATTTTGTTCCAGTTGCCTACATTATTCGGTACAATAATATGTTATACAAGTTTGTAGCCTAGGAGCAATAGGCTGTACCATCTAACTTAGGTGAATAGTAGGCTGTACCATCTCATTTTGTGTAAGAACACTCTGTGATGTTTGCCCAAAGATGAAATTGACTGTTATATTTCTCAGAAAATATCCTCATTGTTAAGTGATGCATGAAGTCCAGAATTTGCAGGGTGGACGGGCAGGTTAGAGACTCAGGGAAGAGCTGATGCACTTCAAATCGATAGGCTGTCTGGTGGCAGAATTTCTTCTTGCTTGAGGTAGGTCAGTCTGTTGTTCTATTCAGGCCTTCATTTGATTGGATGAGACCCACCTACATTCTGGGGAGCAATCTGCTTTACTCTCAGTCCACATTTAAAAGTGTTAATTTCATCCAAAAAAAAAAAAAATCACTGTCACAGAAACTTTCAGAATAATGGAAATATCTGGGTACTGTGGCCCAGCCCATTTGACACATACGGTTAACCATCACAGAAGCCTTAGATCCTGAATGCTTTCTTATTTTTTTTTTTTTAAAGTTTATAGTTTCGCATTTTATGTTTGAATTTGTGATCCATTTTGAGTTTAATTTTTTTTTTTTTTTTTTGAGATGGGGTCTTACTCTGTCACCTAGGCTGGAGTGCAGTGGCACAATCGTAGCTCATTACAACCTTGAACCCCTGAGCTCAAGTGATCTTCTCAGCTTCATGAGTAGTTGGGACTACAGGCATGTGCCACCATGCCCAGCTAGTTTATAATTTTTTGGTAGAGAGAGAGTTTCACTGTGTTGTCCAGGCTAGTCTTGAACCCCTGGCCTCAAGTGATACTCTTGCCTCAGCCTCCCAATGTGTTGGGATTATAGGCTTGAGTCACTGTGCCTGTGCCTGGCCATGAGTTTAATTTTTATATAAGGTGTGAGCCTTAAGATTTTTTTTGGCCTATGGATTTCTAATTATTATAGTACCACTTGTTGAAAAGGCTGCCTTTCCTCCAATAAATTGTCTTCTACCTTCGTTAAAGATAATTTGGGCTCCTTTGTGTGGGTCTGTTTCTGGGTCTTCTATTTTGTTTCATTCATATATGTCTCTTTAATACCATGCAGTTTTATTTACCATAGTTATATAATAAGTCACGAAATCAGATAAACTGATTCCTCTCACTTACTCTTCTTTTTCAAAATTGTTTTAGCTATTGTGGTAGGCTGAATAATACTTACCAAAGATAATAGGTCTTAATCCCTGGAACCTGTGATGTTACCATAATTGGGAAAGGGATTTTTACAGTCGTGATTAAGTTAAGGATCTTGACAAGATTATCCTAAACCCTCCATGTAATCACTAATGTCTTTATAAGAGAGAGGTAGAGGGCACTGCACACAGAGAAGGCTATGTGAAGAAGAAACAGAGATTTGAGGATGCTGGCCTTCAAGATAGGAATGATGTGGCCGCGAGCCAAGGAATGCCAGCAGCCACCAGAAGCTGGAAGAAGCAAAGAAGGAATTCTTCTCTAGAGCCTCTGGTATACACATACTGGAGCATCAGAATTGTTAACTTGTACTTCTGTGGAATATGACTTTATCAACTAGAATAAAGTGTTTATAGTACTAGAATATAGTAACTTTAGTTTTACAGATTCTACACATTTTCAAAGCTTTTGAGATAGCACTTTTTCCCTCATCCTGGTTTATGGAGGTAGTTTCAAACTTTTGTTTTTTTTTTTTTTGAGACCAGGTTTTTGCTTTGTCACCCAAGTACAGTGATGTGATCTCGCCTCACTGCAACCTTCCACCTCCCGGGCTCAGGTGATCCTCCTGCCTCAGCCTCCCGAGTAGCTGGGACTAGGCACCCACCACCATTCCCAGCTTATTTTTTTTGTATTTTTAGTAGCGATGAGGTTTCATCATGTTGGCCAGGCAGGTCTCAAATTCCTGATCTCAAGTGATCCGCCTGCCTCTGTCTCCCAAAGTGCTGGGATTACAGGCATGAACCACTGAGTCCAACTAGTTTCTTTCTTTTTTTTTTTGAGACTGATTCTTGCTGTCACCCAGGCTGGAGTGCAGTGGTGCAATCTTGACTCACTGTGGTCTCTGCTTCCCAGGTTCAAGCGATTCTCCTGCCTTAGGTTCCCCAGTAGCTGGGATTACAGGCGCGCACCACCATGCCCAGCTAATTTTTTGTATTTTTAGTAGAGATGGAGTTTTGCCATGTTGGCCAGGCTGGTGTCGAACTCCTAGGCTCAAGTGATCAGCCCGCCTCAGCCTCAAAGTGCTGGGATTACAGGCTTGAGCTGCTGAGCCTGGCCCAGTTTCATACATTTTTAATAAAGTTAGGTTGTTTTGTCATAGTCTGCATTCGGTCCTGGAATTCCCGACCCACCTCAGATGCCTACATTAAAAACAAAATTTGCGTACGTCGAGGCTCATTCTTTGTGTGGTAAACTTAAATGGGTTTTGACAGATGCACAATATTGGGTATCCACAATTACAGCACCATACAGGATTTTATAGAGCAAAAGTTTTCAATTTTAATAAAGTACAAAACTAAACAGTTATTTCTCTCATGGATCATATTTTTACTGTTGTATGTAAAAACTCATTGCCAAACCAAAAGTCACCTAGATTTTTCTGTTTCACTTCTAGAATTTTTATAGTTTTTCACCTTAAATATAGGCCTGTGATCCGTTTTTAGTTAATTTTTTGTGAAAGGTGTAAGGTCTTTAGGTTCATTTTCTTTGCATATGTCCATCTAATTGTTTCACCACTGTTTGTTGAAAAAGACTTTTCTTTCTCCATGGAATTGACTTCATTCCTTTGTCAAAGATCAAGTGACTGTATTTTATGGGTATGTCTGTGAACTTTTTATTCTGTTCCATTGATCTCTTTGTCATTCTTTTGTTAATACCATGCTGTCTGGATTAATGTAGCTTTATAGTAAGTGTTGAAAGTAACTAATGTGTGTCTTCCTACTTGGTTGTACTTCAGTGTTGTGTTGGCTGTTCTTTTACTTTTCCATGTAAGGTTTAAATCTCACTTCGTCCATATCTACAAAATAGTTTGTTGGGATTTTGATTGGAATTGAGTTGAATCTACAGATCAAATTGGAAACAATTGACATCTTAACACTATAGTCTTGTAATTCATGGACAAGGACTGTGTCTTCATTTATTTAGACTGTTTTTGATAACATTCTTTAGAGTTTTGTAGTTTTCTGTACCCTTTAGCTATCACCCCACTGTCGTCTGTGGTTCCCGGCACCAAGTAACCATTAATCTACTGCCTATCTCTATAGATTTTCCGATTCTGGACCTTTTATTTTAGTGGAATCATATTTACGTGATCTTTTGTGACTGCTTTCTTGCACTTAACTAAATGTTTTCAGTGTTCAGCCATGTTGTAGCATGTACCAGTACTGCATTCCTTTTCATGTTGGAATAATATTGTATTGTTTATCCATATGCCACTTTTGGAGCATTTTGATTGTTGCCACCTTTTTTGGCTAGTATGAATATTTCTGCTGTAAACGTCTGTGGATGTGTTTTTGTTTGTTTTTTGTTACACAATTTTATTGTTGTGGGAACATCATAGAGTGTACTTACACAAACCTAGATGGTCTATCCTCCTACACACCCAGGGTATGGTGTAGCCCATTGCTCTTAGGCTAACAAACCTGTACAGCGTGTGACTGTCCTGAATACTGTAGGCAATTATAACACAGTGCTAAGTATTTGTGTATCTAAACATAGAAAAGGTACAGCAAAAATACAGTATTATAATCTTATGGGACCACATTTGTGTATGTGGTCCACTATTGACTAAAATGTTATTCAGCGTATGACTGCATATAAAAATGCAATTGAGCCAGGCTCGGTGGCTCACGCCTGTAATCCCAGCGCTTTGGGAGGCCAAGGTGGGTAGATCACGAGGTCAAGAGATCAAGACCATCCTGGCGATGTCTGTGGACATGTTTTTATTTCCGTAGAGTAGATACCTAGGAGTGGAATTGCTGGGTCATGGGGTAAATGTATATCTAACCGTTTGAGGAACTGCCAGAGTGTTTTCCAAGGTAGCTGTACCGTTTTACACTCCCACCAGCAGTGCATTAGGGTTCCAATTTTTCACATCCTTGTCAATACTTTTTATTATCTGGCTTTTTGCTTATGGTTATTCTAGTGAGTAGGAAGTGTCTGATTGTGGTTTTAATTTGCATTTGCCTCATGTTAATAATGTTGAGCATCTTTTCTTATGTTCATTTGCTATTTATCTATTTTCCTTGGAGACATGTTTATTCAAATTCTTGGCACATTTTTAAGTTGTTTTGCCTTATTGCTGAGTTGTAAGAATTCTTTATATAATTTAGGTAGCAGTCGCATACCAAATGTGTGATTTGCAAATATTTTCTCACATCTCCCATTCTGTAGTTGTTTTTTCATTTTCTTGATAATAGCCTTTTTTTCAAGAGGCAAGTTCTCATTGGATTGCCCAGGCTGGAGTGCAGTGGCTGCTCACAGGTACAGTCATAGCTCATTGCTGCCTCAAACTCCTGGGCTCAAGTGATCCTCTCACCTCAGCCTCCTTAGTAGCTAGGACTACAGGGCGTACACCACTGCACCGGGCTTGATAATGTATTTTTAATCACAAAAGATTTTACTTTTGATGAACTCCAAATTTTGTTGTTGTTACTCGTGCTTTTGGTGTCATATCTAAGAATCTATTGCCACATCTGAGGCCTTAGAAGTATTTACTCTTATGTTTCCTCCTGTTTTATAGTTTTAGCTCGTACATTTAAGTTTCTGATTCATTTTGAGTTACTTTTCGTATATGATGTCAAGGGTCCAACTTCATTTTTTTCTGTGTGGCTATCTAGTTGTCCCAGCGCATTTTGTGGAAAAGACTCTACCTCATTGAATGGTTTGGCCCCCTTGTTGAAAATCATTTGGCCATAGACACTTGGTTTATTTCTGTACTCTCAGTTCTGTTCCATTGATCTGTTTATCCTTATGCATGTACAAGATTGTCTTGATTACTCTTGCTATATAGTAAGTTTTAAAATTAGAAAGTGTTAGTCCTCCTACTTTATTGTTCTTTTTCAAGAGTGTTAGGTCTCTTCTGTGTCCTTTGCAATTCCACATGAATTGTGGAATCAGTCGGTCAGTTTCTGTAAAGAAGCCAGCTGAGATCCTGATAGAGATTGCCTTAAGTCTATAAAATCATTTGGGGAGTAATGCCATTTTAATAGTATTAACATTTCTTGCAGGGCAGATCTAGTCGTACTGATTTCCCTCATTTTTAAATTTTTTGAGACAGGATCTCGTTCTGTCACCCAAGATGAAGTGCAGTATCATGATCATAGATCACTGGAGCCTCAGCCTCCTGGTTGAGGGCTCAAGCAATCCTCCTACCACAGCCCCCCAAGTAACTGGTACTACAGGTGTATGCCACTGCACCTGGCTATTTTTTTTTCTTATTTAATTTTTTTGGTAGAGGCAGGATCTCACTTTGTGGCCCAGATTGGTCTTGAACTGCTGGCTGAAGTAATCCTCCTGCCTCCACCTCCCAAAGTGCTGGGATTATAGGTGTGAGCCACCATGCCCGGCCCCTCATTATTTTTGTTTTATTTTATTTTATTTTTTTTGAGACAGAGTCTTGCTCTGTCACCCAGTTTGGAATGCAGTGGCACGATCTCAGCTCACTGCAACCTCTGCCTCCTGGGTTCAAGCGATTCTCCTGCCTCAGCCTCCTGAGTAGCTGGTATTATTGGCACGTGCCACCCACCTGGCTTGGCTAATTTTTTGTTTTTTTGGTAGAGGCAGGGTTTCACAGTGTTGGCCAGTCTGATCTAGAACTCCTGACCTCAAGTGATCCACCCACCTCAGCTTCTCAAAGTGCTGGATTATGCGTGAGCTACCACGCCTGGCCTGACCCCTCATTTTTATTTGTTGAAGAAGATGTTTATTTTGCATAATTTTTTTGAATGTAGAATGCTAGTCGTGATTATTTTCTTTCTACACTTTAAATGTTTCACCCCACTCTCATGTGTGGTTTCTGAGGAGAAGTTTGCTGTAATTCTTACATCATTGTTCCTCTGTAGTTAAGGTTTTTTTTCCTTCTGGCTTCTTTCAAGGTTTTCTCTTCATCTTTGGTTTTCTGCAGTTCAAGTATGATATGCCTTTGTGTAGGTTTTTTAGTATTTATCCTGCTTTCAGTTTGGGAAGTTTCTCTTGGCATATCTGCAAGCTCACTGATTCTTTCCCCAGCCATGTCCGGTCTACTAATCATACCATCGAAGGCATTTTCTTTTCTGTTACAGTGTTTTAATTTCTGGTATTTTTTTTTTTTTTTTTTTTGATTCTTAGATTTGACAACTCTGCTTACATTATTCATTTGTTCTTATATGTTGTTAAATTTTTTCTTTATAGCCCTTAACATATTAATAGTAGATTTGAGACAAGGTTTTGCTCTGTTGCCCAGGATGGAGTGCAGTGGTGCGATCATGACTCACTGCAGCCTTGACCTTCTGGGTTCAAGCGATTTTCCCACCTCAGCCTCCCAGGTAGCTGGGAAAGCAGGCTTGTGCCTTCAAGCTTGGCTAGTTTTTGTATTTTTTTGTAGAGATGGGATTTCACCTTGTTGCCCAGGCTGGCCTCAAGCTCCTGGGTGCAAGCGATCTGCCCGTCTTGGCCTCCCAAAGTGCTGGGATTATAGGTGTGAGCCACTGTACCCAGCCTAATAGTAGATATTTTCAGTTTCTTGTCTAATAATTCCATCTGCGCCACAACTGAGTTTGATTCTGATGCTTGCTTTGTTTCTTCATACTGTTTTTTTCTTGCCTTTCGGCATGCCTTGCAATTTTTGGTTGAAAGCCAGACATCATATATCAGGTGATAGGAACTGAAGTGGTGTTTTGGGTTAATCTGGGTAGAAACTGGATTGCCTTTAATGTTCGCTGTAGTTGTAGGTACCAGAGGCTTTAAATTCATCAGACATCAGTGTTTTAGTCTCTAAGAGATTTTCCTTAGTATCTACTTCATGTAGGCACCCCCGCAGCTCCCACCTCCTGCCCCTCAGTTCACTGTTAATGTACTGTGGAGGCCTGTTGAAGTGGTGGTAAAGTGTGAGGAAGAGGATAGTGTTCTGTTAGGATTAAATCTCAGCCTTTTAGTGTTTATGTGTCACTGAGCTGAGAACTTGACAAGTGTCTGTTAGTTTACCCTTTCCCTTAGGCAAGACCAGGGATGTGGAGTCTGGGAGGTGCCCTTTCCTCAGGTCAGATAAGGCTCTGGTAAACCCTTTTAAGTTTTTGTAAGTCTGGGAAGTAAGTCTTTGTTATGATGAATGACTTGGGCTTATTTCATACTAGTTATTTTTTCCCTCCCCTTGTCAGAGCTATGGGAGTATCTTGGCTCTTTACTATAGGAAGCTGGTGTTGTTTTTGGAAGTAAACCCCACAAGAGTATAAGGTCTTTCTTTCAAGACTACCACTCCTAGAAGTTAGTCATTCTCATCCTAGTCCACACTTAGCCTCCAGCAATTCATTGAAATGACCGTTTAAATGTTCCTTCCAGTTTATAGTTCCAGGGTTTCTGTTCCAGGGAAATAGATCTGTATCACTCTGAATTTGCCTTGCTCTCCAAATTTTGGGGTAGTGGTTTGCCACGTGACTTTGGTTCTGTAGTGAGTCCAAGAAATAATTATTTTCAGTTTGTTCAGCTTTTGTCTGATGTTAGAATGAGAGTGATGACTTCCAAGCTTGTTACATGTCTGAGCTAAAATAGGAAGTTCTACAGTTGATTTTCATGTTCATCTTGTATCTTGCCACCTTGCCTAACTCGTTGATTTTATGAGTTGTTTTTATATGGTTTATTAAGAACCATACACTTTGCTGAAGTCCTTTTTTCCCCCTCATAATCGCATTGATTTTCCTTTAATATGTATGTCTTACCAATCTTGAGTATCAAGTTTTCCAGGTCCCTATCATTAGAAAGTATGATCTGAAACTGGGGAGTAGAAATGATAAGATTTTTCTCTATGAGGCTGACATGATGCCAGAAGGAAAAGTGATAACTGACAACCTGATATTTAGGAAGAAGGCCAGAAATCCATAAATCTTAGAATCATATTATTTTAGAAATGCAATAATGAGTTTTTATCATGATGATCATAAATCTAGAAATGTTTACATTTGTTATATATTAGCTTTTTATGTTGGCATATACATTCGTAGAGTTTATTCTTTGCGATGATAAACACATTTCTGGCATTTGAAGCCTAATCTTATATTAATTTGGAAAATTTTATATATGGAACAACTCATTGACCAACATTTCAAGGTGCTGTTATTATAGTATAATGGGTTCACAAAACTAGTTCCGGAATTTGTTGTAGATTTCAGCTTTAGTTCTAATTGAAAACCATTTAAATATTTCCTTTTAGTCTTTTTTTCTAAATTGTGTGGGCTGCTAATAGAGGTGTTTATTGTATTTAAAAAATACAAATGTTAAATATGTATACATATATTTACAAAGTAGGAATCATACTGTATGTGCAGTTTCACTATAGGGAATATGTTAAAAAGTATTATACAAATGGAATTTCAGTTAAGAAGAATGCTTGAGGAATGGGATTTTTTTTTAGGTTAATTGGATTTTCTGGTTAATTCAGGATTAGGTATAAAGTCCTTTTTGTTTTAATGTTGGTTAGAGATTTTCCTAAATCTATTTCTACATAGATGGTACTGAATCTAAAAACAAGTGTAAACTGGCTTTGAATAGCCAGTTAATAGTGTCCCCTTTCATCCAAATCCTAGCTTGCTGCTGATAAATCTTTTTGATAAGTCCTCTCTTGCCACACTCCTGGAACCATGGAGTCATTATTTAGCTTTCTTAAAATTTTCTGAAATGCTGCTTTGTCACCAGTCCAGTCTTACCATAGACTTCCTACTTAATTATTGCTTAGAGCATGTCTAAAATTAGGAATCTTAGGTGATTTAGGGCCTCAGTCTTCTTTTAGTACCTATGATTTCTGCTATATAATGGCTTAAATAAGTTTTGGTGAATTAGAAAACCTAATCCTCAGTATTTATAACATAATAGTTTTTGGTAAAATATGCTTGAAGTTCCAGTCATCTTAGAAAGCAGCCTATTTGTAGGCTGGAATTATTTGTCTCTTTGAGCACTACTATAATTGTTGCTTATTTTACTTTTTTTAAATTTAGGACGATGTGGGGACTGAACTTGGGTTGAAACTGATTTAACTTTTCAGATTTTGGATCTGCCTCCGCTTTGCTGATCCTTGGGTGAGCTACTTAATTCTCTGAGCCTCAGTTTTCTTCCCTCTAGAAATGGAACTCAGAATTGTCATTAGGTTTAAATGAAATTCTGTTGTGAAATGACTTGTGTACCCAGACACAAAAAGAGGTACTTGGTACAATATTAGTTCTATTCACTGCACAGTAATGTGGATACAGGCAGTGTTGGAGAATAGAATGACTAAGCACAAGTATGTATGAGAATTTCATGGCTCTTTAAGATCCCATGGTTTTTTCTGTTTTTTTTAGTTTATATATATTAAAATATACAAAAATCTGGCCAGGCATGGTGACTTATGCCTGTAGTCCCACCACTTTGGGAGGCTGAGGTGGGCGAATCACTTGAGGCCAGGAGTTCAAGATCAGCCTGGTCAATGTGGCGAAGGGCATGCCTGTAGTTCCAGCTACTTGTGAGGCTGAAGTGGGAGAATCACTTGAACCCAGGAGGCAGAGGTTGCAGTGAGTTGAGATCGTGCCACTGCACTCCCGCCTAGGCGATAGAGCGAGATCCTGTCTCCAAAAAAAAAAAAAAAAAAAAAGAAAATCAAAGAAATCAAAATCCTTCTTAGATTCGTTAATCACAGAAGATAAAATTTTTAAGTGGTTACTGGATTTTTACACTTTCAAAGTTATTAAGTTTCTAGAAAGTAGAAAGTAGGATCATCATTTATTTGAGTGCAAAGGTGAGCTTTGTATTATTATTTGTTGCAATTATTGGTAAAATTTGTTTTTTGTTTTTTGTTTTTTTTGAGATGGAGTCTCGCTCTGTCGCCCAGGCTGGAGTGCAGTGGTGCGATCTCGGCTCAGTGCAAGCACTGCCTCCCGGGTTCTTGCCATTCTCCTGCCTCAGCCTGCTGAGTAGCTGGGACTACAGGCGCCCACCACCACACTCGGCTAATTTTTCATATTTGTAGTAGAGATGGAGTTTCACCGTGTTAGCCAGGATGGTCTTGATCTCCTGACCTAGTGATCCGCCTGCCTCGGCCTCCCAAATTGCTGGGATTACAGGCATGAGCCAACGCACCCGGCCGTAAAATTTGTTTTGTGTTGTACCTTTTTGCACAGAAACTGAAGTAAGGTCACTTAGATGATTATGTGACTGGCAGAGCATTACTTGAAACAGTTGACAGATGATATTCAGTGGCTTTGCCTTAGAAGGCTAGCTAGCTAATACTTCCAGGTTCTGGGTTTTCTAAATCCCTTTGCCTAGAATGTATAACCTAGTATTAATAGTACTTGATTCTTAGGCCGGGTGTGGTGGCTCACGTCTGTAATCCCTGCACTTTGGGAGGCCAAGGTGGGCAGATACTCAAGATCAGGAGTTCGAGACCATCCTGACCAAAATGGCGAAACCCCGTCTCTACTGAGGTACAAAAAAATTAGCCAGGCATGGTGGTGGACACCTGTAATCCCAGCTACTAGGAAGGCTGAGGCAGGAGAATCACTTGAACCTGGGAGGCAGAGGTTGCAGTGAGCCAAGATTGCACCATTGCACTCCAGCCTGGGCAACAGAGCAATACTCTGTCTCAAAAAAAAAAAAAAAGTCCTTTTATGTTCACCTCCCATCCATCTTTTCTCCAAATCAGCTGCAGAATTTATGTTTTGACCCTTTTCTTTTCTAAAAGAAATTAATCTCTCTCTTTTTCTTAACCTTTTTTCCCTAAACTGTGATTCTACCTCATGATTCCTAGATGCAGTTTTTCTTATATTTTATATTTATTTACCTTTTTTTTTTTCCTGCTTTCATCCTTGTGTATTAGAACTGTTAATTGTAAGTGCTAGAAACCCAGCTGTGACTAGCTTAGACAAAGGGGAATGTTCAGGCCCATGAGACCAAAGTCCAGGAGGGGATTATTCATTTGGGCGTTAGGAATGATTGGAAGTAGGGTCTTGTTCACTGTCAGGATTCTTTTTACCTGTTCGATCTCTCATCTCTGATTTTCTCTCCATGATTCTGTTATTCTTCCAAAGAGATTTTCCTACGTGGCTGTAGACAAGTTCTGGCACCTGCCAGGATCACATTCTTAGTTTTTAAAATTAAAGTATCTATTTTTTCTTTCTTTAGTTCTAATTGAGAAAATCTCGAAGAAAGAGTCTGGCTTGGCTTGCCTTGGGACATGTTTAGACTTATGGCCAGGAGCATGATTGGACCCCACCCAAACTGCCTAGGTGGAATTTGAGGAGAAACAGTTCCCCCAGAGAAGTAGCTGTTTGTCCCCAAATAAGGGAGACATGTTGTTCCCAGAGTAAAGGAGAGGTGCCAGGCAGACAAAATAGCAGTTGTCTGTCATATCCTCTTTTTCTGATAGCGGGTCTCTAGGTCTTCCCACGTTATATGTATTCTGTACCAGGCCAGTCATTGACACCAGCTGATGTGAAGACCAGGGAGGGAGCTGACAAGGAGTAGAGCACCCAAACTTATTATAGTTCGCCACTGGAAGTTTTGAAGATCCAGACTTTGAGTAGAGAGGAATTCTATGTAGTATAAAATAGAAAGGGCAAAATGATATTCCCTTTGAATGAGAGTTTGTGCATGTCTTTCTCCAGATTGTAAAGTCCTTAATGCCAAAGATTGTGTCCTATAGATCTTTGCCAAACAACCCTTTGACAACAGATAATGTAGTAAATAACTGTTGTGTAGTGAAGGGAATACCGATTTTGATATGTCCAGTTTGGCAAGGGGTGAACTCGTGATGGTTCTTTTTATGTGTCAACTTGTTTGAGCCACAATGCCCAGATATTTGGTCAAACGTTATTCTGGATGTTTTTGTGAAGGTGCTTTTTGTATGAGATTAACTTGTAATTTAGTGGACTTTGAGTAAAACAGATTACCCTCTGTAATGTGGGTGGGCCTCATCCAATTTGGTGAATACCTTGGTAGAACAAAGACCTTCCCTGAGCAAAAAGAAATTCAGCCAGCAGACCTCCTTTGGACTCAAACTGCAACTCTTCCCTGGATCTTCATCCTGCCCCTCTACCCTGCAGATTTTAGATTTGCCAAGCCTCCACAAGTACATGAGGTAATTCCTTAAAATAAATACATCTTAAAATATGTCTTTCTGCCTCTGTCTCCCTGTATGTATACACACACATCCTGTGGATCCTGCTGGATCTGTTTCACTGGAAAACTCTTGATTAATACACAGGGTATAGCTACTGACTGCTCTACATTTTTATTATCACAATTAGATACTCCGAGAGAAAGGCTTGAAGATCGTATGTAAAATTCTTTGCAAAAACTTCTCAGCCTAGCTTAGTTCTTGTGCTCGTGTCTGGGCCGGTTATTCTGGTAGCTAGGTTAAGCACTCTGATTTATCAGAGCTGCATTTTGTGTCAGTCCTTTTGTGAGGTGTGCAGGGTAGTATGATTGACAATTTCATCAGAATCACATCATTTGAGGGGAGAGCAGATAACCAAAGAAGGTAATGGTGGTGATGCTAGTACCCCAAAAAAGGGCAGTCGAAACCAATAAATGTTCATATAGCACAGTTATTTACTGTACATTGGAATATATCTATCTTTTAGAATATGATATCAGTATACTTTTTATATTTCAGAATTCTTGTGTACTGTATAAAGTCAGTTGCATATAAATTTCCATCACATCTGTACATGGATTCTGATACTGGAATATTCATGTGCTTAAATCTATGATTAAAAAAAAATCTTAGATGTTATGTTTAAAGGCCAAAGTCACAGTGTCATTTGGCTTGGAGTATCAGAAATTTCTCTTTCTCTGTGTACATATGTATATATACACACAAACACATAGATAATTGTAATATAATTGTAGCAAAGTAGCAGTGGAAAATATGGTTGAGAAACTGGCATAATCCTGATAGAGTCATTAAAAAAATGTGTACATTAAAAATGTTCTGTGTTTTCACCCTGTTTTCTTTCTAGAGAAGAATTTGCTAATCTAGGTGACATATCAACAAAAACAACAGATGTGGAAAATTTTTTGCATTTTTGTTGAGAAAAATCTCATCTCTATGCATAGAATATCTTTAGCAGTTGCTTCAGTAAATGCCAAGCAGATGGTTTAAACTCAGAATGACTACTCAAATGATTTTATCACAACAATTACTTTGAAGTCTGTTAAAACAGTCAAGATCAGAATTTTAGAAAACCATGAATGTAGGTTGGTGTACATTAAAGAGGTATAGGAATAGGCTTCTAAATCAGAAAAATTGGTATCACACAATCTACAAAAGATTCTTGACTTTTGAGGCCCTCTTTTTGTAAGCTATGGTTGAATAACTGCTTGTCTGTTTTTTTTTTTTAATTAAATTTTTTTTTTCTTTTTCTTTTTTCTTTTTTTTTTTAGATGGTGTCTTGCTCTGTTACCCAGGTTGGAGTGCAGTAGCAGGCTCTTGGCTCACTGCAACTTCTGACTTCCAGGTTCAAGGGATTCTCATGCCTCAGCCTCCTGAGTAGCTGGGCTTATAGGTGTGCACTACCATGCCCAGCTGATTTTTGTATTTTTAGTAGAGACTGGGTTTTGCCATGTTGACCAGGCTGGTCTTGAACTCCTGGCCTCAAGTGATCCACCCACCTCAGCCTCCCAAAGTGCTGGAATTATAGGTGTGAGCCACCACACCTGGCCATTTGTCTGTTTTTATATAGCATAACAGACTGGAATTTGGTAACTTAAAAGTTGTTGGAAAGTAGGCAAAGCAGCAAGGAACTCTTGGTTTTTAATGAGGTGATAGAAAAATAAAAAGCCAGAGGCTATTCTGACTGATAGAGGGAGGGAGGAGGGTATCTTCAGTGTGTCAAGCACTGGATAGGTAACATGTGTGATTGCTTCATAGCTGCTTTCTAAGGTAAAGAGATAATTTATTTTTACATTGAAGAAATAGTTTCCTATTCCCAGGTTAAGAAGTCAAGGAAGTAGTTATACCTTTTAAAAACTACTAAAAATGATTACATTAAAATTTTGTTGCTCTTTTTTGATTGGTAAATTTTACTTGAAAGAATGACTGACAAACTGATTATTCATATTAGGATATTAGACATTTTCTCAAAAATGAACAAAGTAAGCCTATCACTTTAAAGAAAATTAATCGATTTTTGCTTGAGGGAATGGGCACTCTGCTCTCCATGATGTGCTTATTTTACATTGCATGCCTGTGTCAAAACATCTCATGTAGTCAATAAATATACAAAGCTACTATGTACCGCCTAAAATTAAAAAAAATTAAAAAAGAAAATAATTGATTTTTATTGCATATGATAAAATTCAAGCTTTTTAAAAATTTATCAAGAAATGATGTGGTGGATTGCTTGAGCTCAGCTGAAGATTAGAATTTTGAAAACTTAAATTTGCTGTCATGTGCTTATAGCTTCTCAATCTCAAGACTCCGGATGAATGCAGTGGTGATATTAAAGTTTTTGTTTTGTTGTTTTTAATGTTGTATAGTGAAATGTTTCAACATTTGGAAGATAAGCATAACTCAGTGAATGAATGTTCCTCAAGTAACCAGCATACGATGGGTAAGAGAGCCATTCACAGTGCAAGATAGACAAGTGGGTTATAATGTGAGAAAGTACAAAGAGTTAATTGTTAATGATTTTTAGATTCCACATTGCAATTTATCTTTAAGAAACTACCACTTGTCAAGTTTTGATGGAGTGTCTGAGAAGAATGCTCACAATTGTATGAAAAGGCTGTTAAAGTAGTATTTCTTCCTTGTCCGACATATCTATAAGGCCATTGTTATATACTTCAACCAAAAAAACATATTGCGAAATATTGAATGTAGAAACAGATGTGACAATCCAGGCAATAAAGAGATTTGTAAAAATGTAAAAAGCGCCATTTTTTTTACTGTTTTTTTTTTTTTGGAGCAGAGATTAATCACTTTTTCATAAAAACATATGTTAATATGTAACAGGCTTATTTTTAAATGAACTAATAAATAATTTAAAAAACTTAGTTTTGATTTCCATTACTACATATCAATAGATATGAACTCACATAGATGAATTCTTTGTGAAAATTTGTCAGTTTTAATTTGGAAAGAAGTGGTCTTTTAACCATATATAGAATTAAATTATTTTTGTTTTAGGTGTAAACATATATGCCATGTTATAAACTAATATTCACGTATTGGAACTTTTTTTGGCTTAGAAAAAGTTTAGGCCAGGCATAATGGCTCATGTCTGTAGCCCTAGTACTTTGGGAAGCTGACATAGGTGGATCACTTGAGCTCAGGAGTTCAACACCAGCCTGGGCAACATGGCAAATCCCTGTCTGTACAAACAATACAAAAAAAATTAACTGGGCATTGAGACGTGTGCCTGTAGTTCCAAATATCTGGGAGGCTGAGCTGGGAGGATCACTTGAGCCCAGGGGGCAGAGGTTGCAGTAAGCTGAGATCGCGCCTGAGTGATAGAGCAATACGTTGTCTCAAAAAAAAAAAAATATATATATATATATATATGTGTATATATATATTTTACATAAGGTCACATTCCTGAAAGGAAAGCACAGTATGAAAATAGTTTCAAGATGTGAAAACCTTGAATGTGCAAAAATGGGAATGAAAAGAAGTGAGACTTATGTCTCCAGTAAGAATGGAAAGAGGAAGGAAAGATTTTGTGTAGTTTCTGGTCAGACTGTTTTAAATATTTTTGTGCTGAAGTTGGAAAATGGAAAGCTTAAAAATATCTCTACTATGTTGGTTCTTCTTCAAGCATGTTATACAGTGTGAGAGATACCCTAGTGAGAACTGTTTTCAATACTTTAAGATGAATTGGCACCATTTCTCACCTTTTATCTATTTAGCTAGTTGAACTAAAATTTGAAGCAAATTTAGGCAAGGAGATAATTAATGTAAGTCTTAAAAGAGTAGATATTTCTTTTTTCTTTTTGAGATGGAGTTTCGCTCTTGTTGCCCAGGCTGGAGTGCAATGGCACGATCTCAACTCACTGCAGCCTCTGCCTCCTAGGTTCAAGTGATTCTCCTGCCTCAGCCTCCCGAGTAGCTGGGATTACAGGCATGTGCCACCATGCCTGGCTAATTTTGTATTTTTAGTAGATACAGGGTTTCTCCATGTTGATCAGGCTAGTCTCAAACTCCTGACTTCAGATGATCTGCTGGCTTCGGCCTCCCAAAGTGCTGGGATTACAGGCGCGAGCCACTGTGCCTGGCCCAAGAGTAGATATTTCTTAATGCAGAGAAACATTAATCAGTTTTCTTGGGGGACAGAATTTTTTGCCCTATTGAATTTTCCTTAGTAAGACAGGGGTATCCAGTATCTGTTTTTCGTTTGCCACTTACTAGAAGCTTTCACTGTGCTAGATAAAATGCAATGTCTTGCCTAGTTTCTGCTTTTCTTTCTTTTTAAGAAACAGAGTCTCGCTCTCTTGCCCAGGCTGGAGTGCAGCAGTGCGATCTCAGCTCACTGCAGCTTCCACTTCCCACGTTCACACAGTTCTCCTGCCTCAGCCTCCCAAGTAGCTGGGATTCCAGGCATGTGCCACCACGCCCACATAATTTTTGTATTTTTAGTAGAGACAGGGTTTCACCGTGTTGGCTAGGTTGGTCTCAAACTCCTGACCTCATGATTTGCCTGCCTCAGCCTCCCAAAGTGCTGGGATTACAGGTGTGAGTCACTGCACCCAGCCTAGTTTCTACTGTTAAAGAGCTCATAGTTTTGTGCATTTCGTTCCACTCTCCAGCATTAGCAAAGAAACATAAAAGTTTATTGGCTCTTTCTTTGAAAAATTTGACTTTTTCAGTCGTTTAGTTCTCTTTATAGTATTATATTTGTTAGTGTGGAATGTCTCCAGGTCATACACATTACTTTTGGAAAAAAAAAGTAATTACACCATCAGATATCAGTTGTCAAACTCCCCTAAAATGGAATTATTGGAAAATCCCAGGTAGCAGTTTGGTTAGGTAGGCTCTGGCTACTAAAGTATTTTAAACATAGATGTTTATTCTTAGTTTATTTTCATCTGATTTAAGAACATCTAAACTTTTTGTTTTCCCTGTTTTTTTAAATTTGAAGCACTTGTTTTTCCTATTCTGTGAACACTTATAGTATTCTTAATATGCCAGTTACAAAAATACTTTACACTGTGGTAACAAAAGCATTTTTTAAACACAGCTCTAAGAGACGATTACTAATACTTTTAGTACTTAGTAGGGATAATATGGATAGTGAGTAATAACCAGGACTTTGGAATCAAATAGACCTTTCTGGTTTTGAATCTTAGTTAACAACTTCCTCATGAAGAGGAATAAACTCTAGGGTATTGAGATGATTTGCAAGATAAGTCAGTCAAGTGCTCAGAGTAAATGCTGAATTAATCAAGTGTTTATTGTTTCTGTTGTTGCTAAAGGAAATTTCATTGCAATAAAATGTTCAAAACTTTGTGGACTTCTATTTGAGACTCCTCAAAAGAGATTTTCAGACTTTTAAGGCAGCAAGCAAAAAGTCTTAAAATAAATGTATACTTTGCATATTGCTTTAGAATTGATATTTTATGTTTTTTTGTGTGTGTTCTGTGTTGGCCTCTTATGTGTCTGTGGGCCCAGGACATTTATTCCTGTTTTTCAGTCTATGGGTATAATGTTGCTGCTTTAGGAAAGTTTTAATTTTTTTTTTAACATGATACTGCCCATTACATGCGTATTATATTTGATGGTTAGTCCTTTGTCAATTTTATTATTCTAATGGAAAACTGATGTGGTACAGCGGGTTTTTTTGTTTTTGTTTTTTAAAAGGAACTCATACAGCATGGGCACATCCTTGTAGTCTCAGACACTCAGGAGGCTGAGGTAAGAGAATCACCTGAGCCTGATAGAGATGGAGGAGGGGAAAAGGGGGGTCACTGCAACTTGGTTCACTGCAGCCTTGACCTCTTGAGCTCAAGTAATCCTTCCACCTCAACCTCCTGAGTAGCTGGGACCACAGGTGTGTGCCACCACACCTGGCTAATTTTTTTTTTTTTTTTTTTTGTAGAGTCAAAGCTTTGCCACGTTGCCCGGGCTGGCCTTGAACTCCCAGAGCTCAAGCAATTGGCCTGTCTCAGCCTCCCAAAGTGCTGGGACTACAGGCATGAGCCACCACTCCCGGCCAAAACTTGTTTTAATATTTAAGAAGTATAATTTACTTAACAAGTGAACATATGAATATAAATTTTATAGGAACCCAATTGTCGACCTGATTGAAGTATTAAAGGTGGAACTTATTAACAATTTCTGGGGATAGTTTGATACAGATAACTTATGTACATTTAGTTATATTACATGAAGCGATATTGTTAGGCTCTGTTTTCTAGGTAAACATTTTTCTGAGACCATAACAAGACAGGGTATTCAAAAGTACAATCTGTAGTGTGTTCTTTTTGTTACAGAAATGTTTGCACTCATTAAATTAAACAAAAGTGGGGTTTTTTTTGTTGTTGTTGTTGGTTGGTTGGTTGGTTGTTTTTCTGTAGAGATGGGGTTTCACTGTGTTGCCTAGCCTGGTCTCAAACTCCTGGGCTCAAGCAGTCCTCCTGCCCTGGCCTCCGAAAGTGTTGGAATTACAGGCATGAACCATTGCACCTGGGCAAAACAAAAGATTTTTTTTTGAATACCCAACTTGAACTAGGGACTTTAAGAGAACCATTACATTTTTCATTCATATTTTGTTAAACATTTTAATCATTTTTTTATTTGCAAAGGCAGAGAAACCACTGATGGAAAAGAACAAAACAACGAAAGCAAAAACCATGACATATAATTTACTTGAATAGTGAATTATTCATATACTCATTTAATGTTTATTGAGCACCAGCTCTGTACCTTGTATTGTGCACGGTTCGAGGAATATAATGATGAGCAAAGAGCGTATCTTTTAACAGAACCATGTCTATGAATAAATACCTGATACCTAGGTAGAGTAGTATATTATTTCTGTTGCTTCCCTATTATTTCCCATAAGGAAAAAAGTTAATTTAACTAGATGTTCCCTGACCTCTGGGCATTGTTAAAGGTACTTGCAGAGAATGGCCAGAAACCTTGTAGAAGCATGTAGGCACCATCACTATAACCATTAAGAACTTGGAATACATAGGCTATCCCAATGGGATTCTAGAAGTGTAGTGCTGATGGTATTAGTTATGGGATTTATCTGATTTAAAAATTGCCAGCTTAGTGTCAGCCTGATAGTCTATGTAGTATTGTCTTTTTAGAAAATACTAGAGCCAAGTGTGAGCCATATTAGGTGATTTGTCGGAATGCAGGTAATTAGTAGGATGAGGCAATGAATAGGATAAGATTTGAGGTCAGAGGAGAAATATGTGGGGAAGATTAAGTTAAATAAGTTAAACAATTTTGAAAGGTAGAAATTCTGTATTTAATTTTGTCTATTTGACTTGAGCCGACTACTAATACAATTATGTTTTCAAAATAAAATTTTTCATTTTTAAAGAAGACCACTCAATTTCTTTGTGATAATTGTATCCATAGTTAAACAAGAGAAATATTCTTAACTTTTTGTTATCATTGTTATTGTTTTGAGAGAGGGTCTCACTCTGTTGCCCAGGCTGGAGACCTCTGCCTTCCAGGCACAAGCGATCCTCCAACCTCAGCTTCCCAAGTAGCTGGGAACACAGGTGTGTGCCACCACGCCTGGCTAATTTTTGTATTTTTTTGTTAAGATGGGGTTTCATCATGTTGCCCAGGCTGGTCTTGAACTCCTGAGCTCAAGCAATCTGCCCACCTAGGCCTCGCAGACTGCTGGGATTACAGGTATGAGCCACTGCACTTGGCCTTATTCTTGTCTTTTTAAATAGATATTAAAACTTACAGGTAAATTAACGCTGTTGAAATACACTGTTAATGGTAAAGTGACACTTTGACCTTTGTTCTATTTTTGCATAGCTGAAATAGTTGAAGAAGTTTTCATTTTCTGTTCTTTCTGATGTTATAGAACGGGACTCTTAATGTTAAAAGGATGAAAATTTGTAATGATTTGAAGGAATTACTTTGGAAGAATGAAGAACAATACATATTCATCTAAGTTTTGTGTACATGGTTTTAACAAAATCTAGCTTAAAAATTGGGAGAGTATTTTCACAGGGCTTGGCAAACATTTTCTGTAAAGAGCCAAGTAACAAACATTTTAGGTTTTGTGAGCCATGTGGTCTCTGTTGCAAGTGTTCAACTCTGCCATTGTAGCATGAGAGCATAAGTGCATAGCCAATATGGAAACAAAGGAGCATGCCTTTGTTTCAACAGAACTTTATTTACAAAAGAAGGCAGCAGGCTGGATTTGGACCATAGTTTCCTTATCCCTATACTATAAAGGAATATAGGGAACTGCTGCACTTTTTAAATTTTTTACGCTTTTTGCCTCATTTTAATAAATGTAAAATACAATAAGACATTCAAATACAAAATTGCACAAGCACTGCTATACAGATAATACCTGAGGCTTCTGAAACGGAAGTGTCTATTATGTGATTGCTCAAAAAAGCTGATCAGTTAGTGTAAGGAAGTTCTGATATTATTTATTGAAGTAGGTTTAGGAGTTTTAGTATGAAATTATGGAAGTCCAAGATGTTTGAAAGTTGAAAATCTGTGTAAAGGGTCACGGTCTGAACCTATTATGATTGTATTATGATTACAACCTCATTCACGATATCAACGAAAGTGAAAATCGGGTGGTGAATTTCTGCTTTCTTTTTCAACTTATTCTCTGTTTTCCAATTTATTTTCAAAAGAAGGATACTTTTGCCTTTTGTATCTGTGTTTCATAATTTAAAGAAGATTATGTATAACATTTTGTGCAGCTTGGTCATCACTTTTCTAGTCAGGAAAATGTTTTATTTTTTATTTTTGTGAGACAGGGTCTCCTCTGTCACCCAGCCTGGAGCTTACTGCAGCCTCCACTTCCCGGGCTCAGGTGATCCGCCCACCTCAGCCTCCTGAGTAGTTGGGAATACAGGCGCATGTCACCACACCGAGTTAAGTTTTTGAAGAGACAGCGCGCCTAGTTAATTTTTTGTAGAGACAGCGTTTCTCCTTGTTGCCCAGTCTGGTCTCAAACTGCTGGGCTCGAGCCATGTGCCCACCTTGACTTCCCGAAGTACTGGGATTATAGGCATGCGCCATCTCACCCAACTGGTTTTAAAAGTTCATTATCTGCTAAATATCTTCCTTAAGTGTGTCAGATTTTCTTTCATTATTTTATGCTTATTTTGAAAAGCCTCTTTAAGCACCCATGTCATGTGGATGGTATTGCTAAAACACTCTGGTAATTGTAATGCACACATTGGGATCAAAACTTGTTTTGTAGAAAACTATTTAACTTTTTAAAGTAATTTTTTCTTCATTGGCAGCTTTGTTAATGTAATTTAAATGTGTTTTGTGGAGAAAAATAATCTGTTTATCAGGTACAATAACTTACTAGCCAGCTGTTCTTTATACACAATCAAGTGAAAAGGAGTGTAATCTTTTTGACTTTCCAGCTTCAGATTTAATGACTTAAAATGGGAATTAATAAATGTCAGTCTTACTCTATTAACTATAGGTAATTAGAAAAATGGTATGGATACTTTATAATAGTATAGTTATTCTGATATATTTTTATTGATACATAGGTAGTTTTTATGTCAGTGTATTTGCTAAAACGGAATATGAAGACTGAAAGCTGGGATAACCAGACTTGTTTCTTCCTCTGATAGCACTTTGTTCTGTTAAAAAGGAACCAGGCGTCTTTATGCTACTTTCAGTATATCTCATTCTAATGCGCAACAGTGTCCCAAAAGGAAATGCTGGGCAAGAAGTTAGTAAATCTTAACTGACTTTAGATCTGCCACAGATTTTTCTCATTTGCCTGTTTGATTTCTCCTCGGGATGTTGAGATGCCTGATGAAAAAGAACAAGCATTTTGGGACCAAAAGGAGCCGACAGATGTCTCAAGTGATCTTGGAACAGGATAGTGAGTCTTCAGATGAGCATCAGGAGTTAATTTGACTTATGGAGAAACTGGAGAAACACGTCTTTTGTATTTTAGAACCTTTTCTAAAAATTCTGAACTGAGAGCTAGTTTGGGAGTAGGGTTTGTAACTGCCTTTAAAGGATACTCAAGACCTTGGAAAACAAACTGCAGTTTTAACTAGCACTAACTCTTTGTAGCACTGGAATATACCTACTAGGTGAATTTTTGTTTCCTGCACTTTGAAATATGAGGAGAATGTTTTATATTTCTCTCCCTGGGGATGGGGATATATGAATGAAGGAAGATCAACTAAATTGCTTTTAAATTTAGCTGCTGACTGATTTTTTTTCCTCCACTTTTGGATTAATGGTCTTCAGTGCATATATAAGATGTTGTGGAGTAGAAAACATGTAAAATATTAGTGGTTTTTTTGTGTGTGGTGGTTTTTTGTTGTTGTTTTGAGATGGAGTCTCCCTCTGTCGCCAGGCTGGACTTCAGTGGCGCCATTTTGGCTCACTGGAACCTCTACCTCTCGGGTTCAATTCTCCAGCCTCAGCCCACCGAATAGTTGGGATTACAGGTGTGCGCCACCACGCCCAGCTAATTTTTGTATATTTTAGTAGAGATGGTGTTTGCCATGTCAGCCAGGCTGGTCTCGAGCTTCTGACCTCAGGCAATTCACCTGCCTTGGCCTTGCAGATTGCTGGGATTATAGGTGTGAGCCACTGTGCCCAGCCTGGTGTTATTTTTTTAATGATGACCTTTAGAGCAATATGGAAGTTTTATTTGAGGAGTTTCAGAAGAGAAGGGCTCTGGGTACCTACCCAAAGAACTGTAAGCCAGGGACTCAAAAAGGTGTTTGTACACTATGTTCATAGCAGAATTATTCACTATAGCCAAAAGGTGGAAGCAACTGTGTCTACTGATGGATGAATACATCAATAATAATTACACAGACACACACAGTGGAATATTCAGCCTTGAGAAGAAAGGAAATTCTGACACATGCTAAGTGAAATAAGTCACAAAAGGGCAAATATTATGTAATTCCACTTATATGAGGTGCTTAAATTCATAGAGACAGAAAGTAGAATGGTGGTTGCCAGGGACTGGGGAGAGGGAGGATGGGGAGTTAATGTTTAGTGAGTATGGAGTTTGGAGTTTCAGTTTTGCAAAATGAAAAAAGTTGTGGAGATGGATGGTGGTGATGGTTGCACCATGGTGCGAAAGTACTTAATGTGACTGACCTGTACACATGAAAATGGTTAAAATGGTACATTTTATGTTATGTATATTTTATCACAATTATTTAATGAAAAGAGAGAAGTGCTGGGAATGAACAGTGTCTAGACAGGCCTCAGTTTTGTGGAACTTTAGGATGAATTGCCCTTTTAAAGAGGTGGTGAGTTTTTGATCACTGTCATTATAGAACAATCCTATTCTACTTTACTGTACATCCTTCCCTACCCTACCCAACCCTACTTTGTCTTATTCATTAGCAATTTGGAGAACTTGCTTATGGGAACTGTATTCTCATTGTGACTTTTTATGAGGATTATAATTCTAGACTTAGTGACTACATTTCTGCTGAGACTGAAGCCAAAATATCTGTGACCCTGAATGAACCCTTCCTCCTTACCTACTCTGTATTTTCCAAGCAAACTTTAAGTTTTGAGTATTGACCTCCATGGGTATCGTAAGTGTTCTGTGCTTTTAGAGCTTAGCTAGAGAATTTCTTAAAGATCATTCCAGAATTGTTACATGACTTTAAAATTAATGGCCCTTTTTCTCCGATAAGCGTTGTTTTCCTTTTTAATCTCATTTCAAAATAGATGAACTCCTTCTAGAATAAATTAGAAAGTATAGATAAGCAAACAGACAAACGCAGCAGTAATTCCATGACTCAGAAATAAGTGACAGAAGCTTCCATATGGTTGGTCTTCTATGATTTTTCTGGCAGATACATGAGTATGTGTGTGAATTTTTTTTTTTTTTTTTTTTTTTTTGAGACAGTCTTACATTGTCACCCAGTCTGGAGTGCAGTGGCGCCATCTTGGCTTACTGCAACCTCCGCCTCCTGGGTTCCAGAGATTCCCTTGCCTCGGCCTCCCGAGTAGCTGAGGTTACAGGTGCCCACCACCAAATCCGGCTAATTTCTCTATTTTTAGTAGAGATGAGGTTTCACCATGTTGGCCATACTTCTCTCGAACTTGCGACCTCAGGTGATCCGTGTGTCTTGGCCACCCAAAGTGCTGGGATTATAGGCGTGAGCCACCGCACCTGGACTGAATGTATTTTTTTATACTTATGGAGTCCACTATGTATGTCTAACTACCTATTTTAAATACCTCTTGTCTAACAAATTCAGGGCTTAGGTATTTCTTGCCTTGGTATAAAATGACCGTTAAACTGATAGAAAAGCATCTACTTTTAATTTTCTTTCTGATAAAGTTTTCAAGACAGCTTTAAGGAAATAATGCTTTAAAACTTGTAATTACACACTCAGTTTGGACTTAATAAAATAGATTACCCAAGCAGCTGTGTTATGACTTTCTCATGCATACTTGTTAGTGAATTGGTACAGATGTAAGTCAGAAATCCATTTATGTAGTTGTGTTCATTTGAAGTGGACACAACCTTTTCCACTACCTTTTCCTTAGGTAGTGTTTTTCAAAATTTTTTGTCTTCTGAAATTAAACAAAAAAAGAATATTCAGTTATCAGAAGATGAGAGACAGAAAAGATAGTATGTTGGCCATTTAAATGTATACCTTAAAACTATGGATCCATTTTTTATCTTTTTGAAATTCATAATTTGTTTTGCTGCCACCAGAAGCCTCACCTTCTAAGTTTAGATTTATTCATATAGTGTATGCTTTCAACAAGTGATCACAGATGTAGTTTTTTCATTTGCAGTTGTACCGTTAACTTTTTAATCTCTGGAAATTTCAGTGACAGAGTATTCTTTAGTCATTCTCTGAATGCTGATGGTAGAGTTACCATTCAAGTCCCCAGGGAGGGAGATTTATAATAATGAATAGCAGTGTACCAGGTCATTGCATGTTACCTCATCAGCATACAATAGTAACTAAGTCTTACTATCTCAGCATAATGTCCCATTGAATTTTCTTTGCTTTACCGACCAACAAGGACAAACATATCTGGATGAATACTTTTAACACAAATTAATAATGAGGTTTCATCAATAAGTAGTTTCTAGCAGCTATCATATTTACCTTTCTGTTTCTTGAAATATTCTTTGGATTGGGAAAGCAGTTACTGAGAACAGGAGAATCATTAGAGTCTGTGTTAGGGCTTGAGAAAGGGGTCTTTCGTTTATTCATTTGTTTCTAGATTTTGAGAATGTGTAATGATAAGACATGATCTTGTTCTTAACTCCTAAGGGGCTTACAGCTTAGTGGGAGATACAGAAAAATGACAAATTAATGCTGCAGATTGTTGCTGGCCGATAGTAACCACTGGCCATGGGTGGTTATTGAGCACTTGAATGTGGCTAGTGAGACTGAATAACTCAAGTGTTAATTTTAATTATTATAAGTTAAATATGAAAACTGATGCTGGATTCATTTATTGGGAAACTTTGGAGAATGTTTGGAATAATTTGGATAGATAAATCTACTTTTTCAACTGTACATTTTAGGAAATTGAAATATAGATAAAGTGTTTCTGATGAAAATTTTAGACCTGAATTGAGATGTACTGTAAAATACACACTGGATTTTGAACAGTCCAAAAATATAAAATATCTCAGTAATTTGTGTGCTGATTATATGGTGAAATGATAATATTTTGGATACATTGTGTTAAATATTCATTTTATCTTTTTTTTTAACCCTTTTAATGTAGCTAATAGAAAAAATTACATACCTGGCTCATGTATATTTCTATTAGACAGTGATGCTCTAGATGCACAGGAAGCCTGTGAATTCTGCCTTTGGGAAACAGGGGAACATTTCAAAGAGTTTGAGTCAGTTCTTTATGGTTTTGAGTATGGTTTGGTAATTGGGAACGGGTTATCTCAGAGGAACAAAGTAAAGATTTGAAGGTCTGGGAGGAAAATGGTATGCATTAATAATAGAATTATGAGTAGTATGGGAATTTTGGAACAAAGAATATAGGGAGAATGGTGATAAATGAGGCAGAAAAGATTGGAACTGGAGTACTTAAGAGTCACAGTTCTCTTTCAAGGTCTTTGGACTTATTTTACAGTTAATGCAATTTTCATTGAGTTTTTAAGCAGATGAGTAACAATATCAGATATGTGCTTTTAGAGAATAACTAGTGGTACCATGGAGGATCAACTGGATGAGGCAAAGAAATGGGGCCAGTAGACCCTATGTTGATTTTAGTTGTACAGCGAAAGATGGACTAAGGCAGTTTATCTTGGGATAGGAGAAGAAGAAATTCAAGATATATTAGAATAGAGAATTAGTAATACTTTGTTGGGGTAAAGAGAGGAGATACAGATGACTTTGAGAGACAGCTGGTTGAGGAGTTTATGATAGTATTATTTGAATTAGTGACTCCTGTAGGGTAGTATGTTATGGAAGAAGGTTGAGGCAGAGGATGTAATGAGTTTGAGGTACATGTGGAAAACCCATGCTGGTAGGTCTTTCAGAATACGTGTCGGTAGCTCAGGGAGAGGAGGATGTTTGAGGGAGAGATTTTGGTTTTATTGAAGCAATAGAATTTAGGTAATAGATTTCCCAGGAGACTATAAAAACGTTAAGTAGGGAGTTAATTTTAGTGTGTGGATTTCATGATAGCTTATTTAGATATATAAAAATAGTTTTCACTCAGGAACTTATTGAGTGCCAATTTGTGCAAGTGCCATACTAGACCCTAAAGATGAAGAGACAAGACAAATGTTTCTGCCTTAAAGAGAATGAAATTCTAGAAGGAAAGAAAGACAAATAAATCTGGGATTAGAGTTTGGTGTCGTAAGTACTGATGAGCTGTAGAGAAGAAAGGCTGAGGAAAGGATGAGCGTTAAGGTGTGAGAGAAAAGGAGACTGCAGAGATGTGGGCTCGATCTTGAAGGGGAAATTGGTCATTTGTTCCCTTTTTGGCAAATCTTTTTGCCTGTAATAAACTTCCTAATTGTGCACTGCCATGACTCTCTGTGTGCTGGTTCCTATTAGTTCCTTCATTCCTTTTCACGTGGTGTCTGTCACCTCTTCTCTGTCAACCCTCTAGGTACAGATAGATAGTCTTTACCAGTGGTTGTAGTTTATAGCATGGCATGATTGCTGCAATAAACTGCTTCCAGCTGTTACTGAGAGTTGGTAGCTGAGAGATGACTTCATCAGTATGTTTGTATATGGCTTTTTAGAAACAAGCATTTGTCAGACACAGCTTTTCTACCTGGTACCTGCTTTATTGTCTTCATCAGGGGAGGCGGGAGAAATGGTGACAGATCTGTGACAGTGTGAAGAAAACGTTCAGACTGTTGGCTAAGGTGATAAAAGGAGAGGGGGAGGACAGAAGCAAGCTGTAAGGTGACAGCTAAGTCTTAGTGTATGAATACAAGGTAAGATATCCAACCCTGTAGTAATAGAGCACCCTTGAGCTGCAATAACTAGAAAATCACCTGAAAAAAATCAGTAAGGAAAATCATGTATTTACCATGAAAACTGATGTCTAGTAAGATATCATGATACTGAATTCACTTAGTTACCAGTTGTGTTTCCTTATTCAAAGGCTGTTTTTCATATCTGTGTGTTACATCCGAGGAACAATAAAGTGTTGCTTGTGCTTGAAATGCCCTTCACCACTCTCTTGACTTGCTCCTATTTTCCTTTAAAGATCGTGTTAAACATCTGTTGTGAACCTTTTTCTGCATGCTGTGTCTCACCTCCTATCCCTGTTTAGCGCTCGGTTTTTTTGTGCTTCTGGAGCATCCTGCACACTCCTCTCTGCAGCAGTTAGTTGTGCCATTGGAGTAGTTTCATCCTCTTTACTAGGCTGTTGGCTCCTCAAGGACAGGGACTGTCCTATTTTCATCTACTGCCCCGCTCATAATTAGTACTTAAATGTTAAGTGTACTCTATAGAGCTTGAAATCTCAATGCAGTCACGCTTTAGACAGGAGCATTAGAATTTGTAAGTTTTTATTTTCAAAATTATTAAACAAAGGGTGGTATATGTTTTTTCCCCTAAAATTTGGCTTTAAATGACTTTGTTTTAGAAAGTTATGTTTTTCAGGTGATACGATCATGTAATTTTTAGTTGTGAAACTAAACAAAATTTGTGAACTAAAACAAAATTTAGTAGTTTTAGCTGAGCATTGTCCCATTGACACATTTTTAACTTTTTGTACTCTATTATGTTAACTGGCCCAATGTTATAATTTATATAACTACATAATTTATTATTATATACAAATTATGGCTATGTGCAGTGGCTCAGCCTGTAATCCCAGCACTTTGGGAGGCTGAGGTGGATGGATCATCTGAGATCGGGAGTTTGAGACCAGCCTGGCCAACATGGAGAAACCCTGTCTCTACTAAAAATAACAAAATTAGCTGAGTGTGATGGCACATGCCTGTAATCCCAGCTACTCAGGAGGCTGAGGCAGGAGACTCGCTTGAACCCAGGAGGCGAAGGTTGCAGTGAGCTGAGATTGCACCATTACACTCTAGCCTGGGCAACGAGAGGGAGACCCCATCGCAAAAAAAAAAAAAGAAATTATGGTAAAGGAGACTTTGTTTAAGCAGCTAAAGTACAAAAATACATAAATGTCTTTTTCTCTGTATGATTTAAAATGGGATTTAAAAAATAAGTTCCACTTTAGAGCCTGATATGATCAGGGTACCAAACATTTATGTAAATGTTTTTTTCCATAAGTCTAAGTCAAAGGTATGATTATAGACTGTAGGGAATTACAATGTTCAGTAATATAAATATAATTCTGTACTTGTAGTAAGGTAGATACCTAAGTATTAATACTGAGTAGCATGTGCTGATTAAGAAGCAAGAGGTGTAGCTCCTTAGTATGAATTCTGCCATTCTCAGAAGTTTATTATAGAAGCAATTCTGAACTAATGTCAAAAGTAAAAAGGACAAATCTCAGTATTTTTTGGTATTAGAAAAAATAATGATACAGGTGGAATCTAAGTTTAAAGTTACCTTCTTGTATATATAGTTCCCTAATTTTTCTTTTCAGTGGATAATGGGAGGATTATTTTAGTCTATCTATAGATAAAGTAGAACAGGCCAAGCCTTTTTTAAAATATGAAATTAGGTCGTGTGCAGAGGTACTGGTCCCAATTCAGTTGTTAATTAATGACAGACATAACCCATAAAATTGGAGGGGAAGGGGGTGGTTTTTTTTTTTTTTTTTTTTGAGACGGAGTCTCACTCTGTCACCCAGGCTGGAGTGCAGTGGTGTAGTCTTGGCTCACTGCAACCTCCACCTCCCAGCTTCACGCAATTCTCTGGCCTCAGCCTCCCAAGTAACTGGTATTACAGGTGCCCACCACCACGCCTGGCTAATATTTGTATTTTTAGTAGAGACAAGGTTTCACCATGTTGGCCAGGCTAGTCTTGAATTCCTGACCTCAGGTGATCCGCTTGCCTCGGCCTCCCGAAGTGTTGGCATTATAGGCATGAGCCACAGCGCCTGGTCCTTTTTTTTTTTTTTTTTTTAAAGTATGAAAATTCCATTTGTTTTTGTTGATGACAATTCATGAACAAGGTTCTTATAAATGTTAGAAAGCTAATTTTTATTTGACTCATATATTGGAAATACTTTTACTGCTTATTCGTTTTAACTTTTCTTTGACTTATCTGCAGGCTAACAGCAAATGGTGGTATGGACTTAAGAATTGTCTTTAAGTATTTATGTTTTTGTAATACAAATGTATTGGGCTGAAGAGGCTAGTTTGCCCTAAGCCCACTCAGGAAGATTGAGTTTTATTATTGTCTTTTGAATAATAATGTACATAAATATCACATAGAGTACTTAAAAATATATATTTTTTGAGACAGGGTCTTACTCTGTCACCCAGGCTGGAGTGCAGACCTCCTGGGCTCAAGCCATCCTCTAACCTCAGCCTTCCAAGTAGTAGGGACCACAGGCATGTGCTACCCTGCCTGGCTAATTATTTATTATTTTTTGTAGAGACAGGGTCTCTGTATTTCCCAGGCTGGTGTTGAACTACTGGGCTCAAGTGATCTTCCCACCTCAGCCTCCCAAGGTGCTGGAATTAGAGGTGTAAGTCATCACACCTGGCCCCAAAATATAAATTCTTGACTAACCCCTGACCACTATCACTGCTTTCCACCCCCCAGTAAGTCTGGAATATGGCCCAAGAATTTTAATAAGCAGCCTCAGATGATTCTTATGACCCATTGACTACCTGTGAAGAAACACTAGTTTCTATAGGGTCAATACTATTGTCACTTTTGTAAGTCTGGTGGACTATCCTGCCCCACATCATTGTCCCCAAACTCTAAAGGTGATCATTCTCATTATAATAAAATCGGGAAATAAAGCATATAGAAAAAAACATATATAATACTAATATCCAGAGAAACCTGATAATGTTTTAGTTTGTTTTTCTTTATGCTTTAAAATTTAATTGGAATTTCATTGTATTATTTTATCTTCTGCTTTTCTTAGTTGCCCTTATACTTTTTTTTTTCCTGGACCTGCTGATGGCAGATCATGCATTTTTTTTTTTTTTTTTTTTTTAGGTGGAGTCTTGCTCTGTCACCTAGGCTGAAGTGCAGTGGCGCCATCTTGGCTTACTGCAACCTCTGCCTCCAGGGCTCAAGCAATTCTCCTGTCTCAGCCTCCCAAGTAGCTGGGATTACTTGCGCACCACCATGCCCAGCTAATTTTTGTATTTTTACTAGAGACGGAGTTTCGCCATGTTGGCCAGGCTGGTCTTGAACTCCTGACCTCAGATGATCTGCCCTCCTTGGCCTCCCAAAGTGCTGGGATTACCGTGTGAGCCACTGTGCCTTGCCAGATTTTTTTTTTTTTAATCAGAAATCATTCATAGCATTTTCACTGCTAGTATAGTATTGCCTCATCTGTTGAGTCATGATTTACTTAACCATTTTTCTGTTGTTAGATGTTTAGGTTGTTTCTGATTTATTTCATATAAATAACACTGGAATGAACATCTTTCTTAGGAAAGCAAGCGTTTTTTTTCTGTCTTTAGGAATTTTCTTCCCTCTGCTCAAGGTTCTAAAAATATTTTTAAAAGCTCTTAAAACGTACTGCCAAACATTTCCAAAAAGGTTCTGCTGATTAAAGTTTCCAGCAGTAAACTAGAGTTGTTACATCCCACCTTCACCAGCATTGAGTGTATTTGTTAAAAAACATATTTTTGGTTTACTAGAAAAGACAGTGCATTATTACTTAACCATCCCTCATTGTAGTTAAATATATATATTGTGCATATGTAAAAATTAGTTTAGTATTTTACGCTAAGTATTTTTTATACCAGAACCTATATTTTCAAGCTTGAGGAAAATTGATAATCAATCAGTGTTAATTCCCTTGAATTTTTCAGTGGTTCAGGCAGTTAGTAATACACGTGCACCTTCTTTTTGCCAGAGATCAGAGTATTTCACAAATACGGAGTCCTCATCTATTCTTTTTTCATACACTTTGAAAAGTGAAGATTTAAGCTGATTTTACGTATGGAACTAATTCATTAAGAAAACAAGGTTCTTCAGGAGGTGGAGGTTGCAGTGAGCTGAGATCACACCATTGCACTCCAACCTGGGTGACAGGGCGAGACTCCATCTCAAAAAAAAAAAAAAGAAAACAAGGTTCCTATTTCTACTAGAAACTAACATTTTACCTTTCATTGTCAATAAACCTAACTATCTGTGCTTCTACTTAGAATTACTGTTAAGTCTCTAGATTTCAAAAAAAATTCTACCTGTTTCTTGGTTTATCAGTTTTGAAGAATGCCATCCAACTTTAGATTCCCTGATTTTTAAAAATTAGGGGCTGGGCATGGTGGCTCATGCCTATAATCCCAGCACTTTGGGAGGCTGAGATGGGTGGATCACCTGAGGTCGGAAGTTTGAGACCAGCCTGACCAACATGGAGAAATCCCGTCTCTACTAAAAAAAAATATAAAATTAGCCGGGTGTGGTGGCTTATGCCTGTAATCTCAGCTACTCAGGAGACTGAGGCAGGAGAATCACTTGAACCAGGGAGGCAGAGGTTGTGGTGATCTGAGATCGTGCCATTGCACTCCAGCCTGGGCAACAAGAGCAAAACTCTGTCTCAAAAAAATAAATAAATAAATAAAATAAAATAAATAGGGAGCATTTCTTTCAACTTTTTCTCTTCTCAATGTATGATGTTTATAATTATTTCCATTTCTTGTATTATTCCCAGTGTTTGTCCTGTTCACTCACCAAGATTGCTAGACTCTGGGTTTCCCTTTGCTGGGCTGATTCCTGCAAACCGTTTCCGGGCACAAAGCCTGGGAATGGTAGGATTCACCTTGTTTGTTTCTCTCAAGGATTACAGTCTGGCTGCTTGTTGTACAATGCCTCACAATACTTGTTTTCTGAATTTTATTTGCTTTTCTAGTTTATGGCAGGAAGATAGTTTCAGATCCTCATGGCTGGTAGCTGAAGTCTTTAAAAACTTCTGAATTGAGTGATTGTTTCAGAGTCTCTGTATTCAAGTCTTTGAATTTGATAATGTCGAGTTTCCCTTCTTTCGAAATTTTCCTTCTTGACTTTCAAATGCTACTCTTTCCTGGTAAACCTTCTACTTCTAACTTCCTTTCTGTCTTCTTAGTCTGGTTCTTTAGTTATGTTAATTGAAATAATGATTATTATAATAACAATAGAAATCACTATGTGAGATCATGTGCTGACTTTAAACTTATGTTCTCATTTTAATTCATAAAGCAACTGCTTAGTATTTTCCAGGGTTCTCTTTTCATCCTGCACTTGCTCTGTATGCTTTCCTGTGTTATTGACCCTACCTGTATATTGATGACTTTTCTATTTTTAGCCCTGATTTTTGTAAATTGGGAACTGAGTTCCCAGTTTACATAACCAACACTCTATTAGCATTTCCACTTGGGTTTTCAAAAGACTTACCAACCTAATGCAATCTAAATGTAACTCCTCTTTGCCCTTCTCTTTCCATTCTTTTCTTCATCTTGACATTAATCTGTAGTAAAACTACACACACGATAAAACAAACTGTACTTCACAAAAGCAAACATACAACCTGTATGTTAATTTAACCTTCTGATTGTTTCTTGAATCTGTCCCTACTTCTGCATTCCTACTGTCTTGTCCTATTGCAGCTCTCTTCATCTTCTGTCTGTGCTACTGTATCAACCTCCTAGTTGCGTTCCTCTAAAATCTGTAATATTTTTAAAATTTAAATCAGAATGCACTTCCTGGCTTAATCTTCGGTAGTTCCCTAAATGTTTCTGGATGTTTGTTTTGCAACATGACCTTCAAACTCTCTGTGCTGTCACTTGCTTTTCCTTAGGCCTTTCACTTGCTGCTCCTTTTACATACTCTGTACGTCAGCATCATTCCCCGAAAGTACCATGCTGTTTTTCCTAGCTTTTGTTCTTGCTCCCTGCTGTTTCCCCAACTTTTACCTGGCCAACTCCTGTTTGTTTATTTCTAAGGCTTAGTCACTTGTTTCCAGGTCTCTTCCTTTTTGCTCCCACAGTGTCCCATGTGTAGCTCTAGCATTGTGTCTATTATTATCATGTTTCACTTTCCTTTACCATGTTATGAGGTTCTAGAAGGCAAGGAAATTTTAAATTCATAATTTGTAGCCTACTCACCTAGCTTGAGTACATGACGCTCAATTCATTTGTCAGAAGTTTCTAGCTTAAAAAGGACACAGCTGTCCATCATTTTTTCAAAACTAGAAGCGTGGATGTTTTCTTAGTTTCCTTTCTTTATCACATCTAGCTGGTTCCAGGTCCTTAATTTTGCTTTTTTGGGGGAGATATGTGTTTGCATACTTTTTTTCATGTTTGTTAATAGTTTGTTCATTCATTCAACAAATTAAGTGCTCCTGTGTACTGGGCAGTGTACTGAATATTGCATGCCAAATATTGCATTGTATTTATGAAATCTATAGGTTAATTTTTGGAGAATTAGCATGTTTATGAAGTTTGTTTTATTTTCCATTTAGGAACAAGGGTTTATCTATTGAAGTTTAATTTTAGGTACCTGAGGAAATTTTTACAAATATTCTTACTTGATTTTGTACATTTCTTTTAAGGCTTACTTATAAGTGTTAGTTTTTTTCCTATTAGGAAAGAGATTTCTTTCCTGTTGTATTTTCTATTTGTCATTGCTCATGTATGGGAAACTGACTAGATGATAAAAAATCTGGTCAATTTGTGAAACTCTTAGTAGTTTTTGTGAATTTTGGTTTTTAACTATTGGTTATTTCAACAACAAATGACAGTTTCTTTTTTCTTCTGTGTATTTTATGAGTTTAATTCATTTTTTGTATCTTAGTATAAATCCAGTACAGTGTTGAATAGAGCAGTTATACTTGGCACTTAGTTATAAGTGAGACATATTTACGGTATTCTTCTATTTAATTCTTCCCTGCTCTTGTTTCAAAATTATGTTAACCTTATAGACCATAATATAGTTCAATTTTAATCTTAACTTTAATGAAATAACTTACCTGTCTTGTTGATTGTGATGTTTACTTTAAATAATAATAATTTTTAAAAGTCAAATTAAGGAAGGGTCACCTGTTCCTATCTTGCCAAGAGTTATATCCTGAATCTGTGTTGAATTTTATCACACGCTTTCTTGGTGTCTGTAGAGATGATCGTGTTTATCTATAAATCTAAAGAATTACAATATGAGATTTCCTAAAGACAGACTTTCTTAACATCTGTGTTTGTTTCATTTAATGTAGTGCTAGATTTCTAATGGTTTATTTAGGATATTTTCTTCCATGTTTATAAGTGAGATTTGTTACAGTTTTCTTTTATTTAATTCAATTCTTCTCTGCTCTTGTTTCAGAATTATGCCAGCCTTATAGATTGTGCCAAAGGCCATTTCAGTTTTTTCTAGCTGGAAAAACTTTAAAAATTTGAACTGTTTAAACAACAGGAATTAATTGTTTCTTGAAGATTTAGTAGAGTTTGTTCATAAACATCATTTAGAAAGTTGCTGTTTCTTGGCATCTTTATTTCCCCAAGTTCTAGTCAAGTATCAGGAGCAAAGTAAGAACTTCTTTAATATTGGTTGAATAAATATTCTCTAGATATTCTAGGTTCTGAGACATTTACCATATAGAATTTTTATATTAAATAATTTGTTTTCATCAGAGAAATCACATTCACTAGGATATGGAATTAATCTGAAGGAGAAATGATACCTGTCTCCATGGATAGATTTTCTTCATAGATGTGGTTTAGTGATAAATTTGAAGCTAACATTTTAAGGAAAATAGTTGAATTTGCATCATTGAATACAGTACATGTATAACTACCATGTATAAGACCAAAAGTGACCATTTTACGAACATGTATTTGTGTTTGGGTTATTTCTACTGTTTTCACAGTTACAGCTTATTCAGTGATTTAAACTCACAAACATTATAGACAAAGTGATTTAAACTCACAAACATTATAGACAAATACTTTTAGAAGTTAAAGTACTTTAATTTCAGTAAAACTGATTCAGTGTTTCCATTCACATTCTTTTCAAATTCAGTATTTTAAAGCATTCATGAAACTCTAGTTATATTACAGAAGTAATTGAACATCTGAATATAATTCTAGGATTTATAGGGAAAAGCATTGGTTCTTCAACTAGAGCCAGTTTTGCCCCCAAGGGACATTCATCAGTGTTTGGAGGCTTTTCAGTTGTCACATCGGAGGCGTGTGTGTGTGTGTGTGTGTGTGTGTGTGTGTGTGTGTGTGGTGTGCGCATGTGCCGCTGTCATCTTGTGGGTAGAGGTTAGGGAAGCTGATAAACATCCCACGGTGCAGAGGATAGCCCTCATAACAAATAATTTTGTGTCTCAAAATGTCAGTGGTACTAGGGTTAAGAAATTCTGTTATAAAAGGAAAACATATACAGAAATAGAAATACGTAATATAAGCAGGTGTTCTCAGACATGTGCTTTTTTTCTTCGGCAACTGAAGTTCTGTGAAACCTAATACAATTTACAGTGTCTTTATACAAAGGGTATGAAGTATCCTGCTCTTGACTGACATCTAGTGAGATATTTAAAAATAAAAAATAAAGCTATAGCTTAACATTAAACATATAAATCAGAGTTACTATGAATTCTTAGTTTTCTACTGTTAGGAAATTCACAAATAAAGAAGCTAGGAAGAGATTAAATGATTTAAATGATTTGTTTATAGCCTCTGAGAAATTATACCTGAGAAGGAATAGAATGTAGTATATTCTTAGCTTAAGTATTATTCCTCTTTTATGTTTCACTTATGTTCCTGATTGAATGTTAGAGCTTAGAATATGAAATCTTTCTTTTGATAATTTTCATAGTAAAAGCTGTGCTACTCATATGCAAAACTTTTTATTTAAAATATTGCTTACACTCATAGAATTTGAGAGCCAAAGAAGACCTTGGTGGTTTAGTCCAATTCCCTCATTTCTTGAGATAAAAAATGTCAGTTTTAGAGAAGTAAAGTGATCTTACCCAGTATCATACAACTTACTAGTGCCAGATCTTGAATTAGAACCCACAGCTCTTGACTCTTCATCACTTTGTTTCAGGTAAAGTATTATGCATACTTTGGATTCGGTTTGAAGCTTTTATTTATTTTTCAAGGAAACTATGAATATTAAGACTTAAATTATTATTTCCTTAGAATATAGTCACCTGTATATATGTTTTAAAATGAATTAGTATTATGTTTATAAATCTCCTGTTTTATTTAATTTTGACTTAAATGTTATACCAGTTTAAACATGAAATTTAAAAATGTTTATTTTATAGGCAACCACACCTCCAAATCAAGGAAGGCCAGATTCTCCCGTCTATGCTAATCTTCAAGAACTGAAAATATCCCAGTCTGCTCTTCCTCCACTTCCTGGGAGCCCGGCAATTCAGATTAATGGAGAATGGGAAACTCATAAAGACAGCTCAGGGCGTTGCTATTACTATAACAGGGGAACACAGGAAAGAACTTGGAAACCACCTCGTTGGACTCGGGATGCAAGCATTAGCAAAGGAGATTTCCAAAGTCCAGGGGATCAAGAGGTATGAGTAATTAAGGAATCAACCGCAAGTTACCAGATTTTCTCTTTTCATTTTTCAGAAACCAAAGAAGTAAATAGTTTTGTTTCTTACTGTCAGCATGTTAAAACACTTGAATCTCTAAGATCATTAAAAATTTTTTCCAAGCTTTGCTAATATTAATGCTAGCTACTTTCTAATCTCTGACTAATAGACAGCTGCTAACCTGATAGTGTGCGTACTAGTTCCAGACCTGGGTTTAAGTTGTCTAGTGCCAATGCATTCCCTTATATCTTAGAAGATACTATTTCAGTTGTTACTGCACAAGCTGATGATATTTTAAATTAAATTTAATTCAGTTTTTTAAGAGATAGAGTCTTGCTATGTTGCCCAGGCTGGAGAGCAGTGGTGCAATGGTATCTCACTGTAGCCCCAAACTCTTGGGCTTAACCGATCCTCCACCTCAGCCTCCCTGGTAGCACATGCCATTGGCCAATTTTTTAAAACTTTTTTTGTAGAGATGGGGTCTTGCCTCCTGACTTCAAGCAGTCCCCATGTCTCAGCCTCCCAAAGTGCTAGGATTACTGCACCTGGCTGTCCAGTGACATTTTTTAGAAAAAAATAGAACATATGTGATGTGACCCAGCAAAATAAATAGAAGTGATATTTTTCTCTATTGGCTTAGTATGGCTGCCAGACTACTTCCCATTTTTTCTCTTTGTCAATCAGTGATACAAGACCATTGTTTTACTTATATATGAGGGAAATAATTATAATTCCTTTGCTACAATTGAATCGTTCTGTTAAGTCTAACAATTCACTTTAAAATCATTATTTTCTCTAATAAGTCTCTGTACTCTTTTTCTCCTTCTGGTTTCACCTTCCTCCATACCACTTGCAGGATGGTGCAGTAAATTGGCCAGCTGTATTTTTAGAAACACTTATCTCAGTAGTCTGGCAAGAGGCCTTGGGATTATTTAAATGTACAGGAGTAACTTGGTAGGATTGATAGAATAGAGTGAATCTTGCCATTTGGTAGATTGGAGCCCCTCCACCTGCGTAGGACATCCTGCTCTTATAGAAAGCAGCTAGCTCATACAAATAAAAACAAGCTTCAAGTAGATAGGAGCTGGAAAAATCAGGGAACACATCTTGTATTTAGGAGACTCCAAAAGCTTTTTGTAGTTAATAACTCCTTTCTTGTCCCATTTTTCAGTTGGTTTATTTATAGCTTTAGTTTGGTAATAACTTGTGTTATTAGTGTTTAAGTGAGAGCAAAAGTAGAAAAATTGTTCATGTTTAACTATAATAAGAAAGGAAAATTTGGCTGGGTGCGGTGGCTCACGCCTGTAATCCTAGCACTTTGGGAGGCAGATCACTTGAGGTCAGGAGTTCGAAACCAGCCTGGACAACATGGTGAAACCCTGTCTCTACTAAAAATACAAAAAAATGTAGCTGGGCATTGTGGCAGGCACCTGTAATCCCAGCTATTAGGAAGGCTGAAGCAGGAGAATCGCTTGAACCCGGGAGGCGGAGACTGCAGTGAGCCAAGATAGAGCCGCTGCACTCCAGTCTGGGCAACAGAGTGAGACTCCGTCTCAAAAAAAAAAAAAGGAAAATTTTATTTGAATTGTACATTAGAAAGATTTGAAAATAAGGTATCCAGTGGATCAATAATAAAGTAAAATTTTACAATTTTGGAGAATTAGGGAAAAGACTAAATTATAGACTAAAAGAATTTAAAGTATACATAGAAACTTTTAAACGTATTTCTTGGCTATTTTAGTAAATAGATGGGAATGACTTCCATACAGGGTCTCAATTTATATTACTGGTCTCTGTACAAATTATATGAAGATTAATATTTCCAAAGTGACTGGGGCACATCTTCCAGTGACTTCTTGAGAAGGGTTGTGTATGGGAGGTAAAATGGAAACTGTGTGTGTATGAAAATATCTGTCTTCTGCTCTCATATTTAATTGATAGTATTCCTGGGTGTAGAATTCTAGAATGAAAATTATTTTCTCTCACAACTGTGAGGCATTTTTAAATTTAATGGGGATCTGGGTCAGCCCCTTGTTGGAGAGTCTCCAGTGTTGGAATCATTAAGTCTTTCCTTTTGGACTAATCAGAATCTCCACAGACATCTTTAGGTCTCCTGCCTATACACGGTAAGGGCTGTCAGTGTCTTGGTGTTGGCATTCATTTTGCACATGGCCCCTCAGTCTCCCTTCTTTCTCTTGGTACCCATGTCCCTATTGTATCTATTGTCCCTCAACTCAGAATCTTAGTATTTTTCCTTTCTCAGAGGGAATAACTCTCCGTACTTCTGCTGGAGTAGGGACGGGCTGCACACGTAGCAGCCAGGTATGTAGAAGGAGATTCTGGCATTTTTAATTCTTATTTTAGTACCACTGCTTTCACTCCCCAGTTTCAGAGATACCTCATACCGTCAGTTGCCAAGCCATTTGCAGATTCTGTTCTGTAAGCTTGTCGGGTTTCATTCCCCCCGCCTTTGTCTGCACTATACTGGTTTAGATTCTACTTTCTTCTCTGTAGATAATTCAGCTTTTTTGTTCGTCTGCTTCACTGTTCTCCCTGTTGTTGTGGGTTTACGTCATTTTAAGCATATTTCACTGTTGTGATTTTAGTGGGGTTTGGGAAGGAGCAACTGTTGGCTCTTCTGTCTTAACACAGAAGCTTATTATTTTAGTGGTTACCCTAGAACAGTCATTCATAATAGGGCTGATTTTGCCTTCCAGGGACATTTGGTAAAGTCCAAAGACTTTTTTGGTTGTCACAATGGGGAACGTGCTACTGACATCTAGTGGGTAGAGGCCGGAGGTGCTGCTGAGACAGGATCTTGTTATGTTGCCCAGGATAGATTCAACGCTCAAACTCCTGGCTCAAGCAGCCCTTTCACCTCAGCTTCCCCAGTAGCTGGGACTACAAGTATGGGCCACCATGTCCAGCTTTAGCATGCGTAGTTAGTCTATGCATAAAGTTAATCACTATCTTCTTGTTCCTTAAAGTCATATAGGATCTATGTGTGCTGTTGTGCTGTTGCTGTCATATGTTATATTTCTATTTTTAGCCCCCTTGTTGTTGTTGTACATGACTCTTAAAATTAATCCTAATTTTTACCAGTTTGTCTTCTCACATTTTCTTCTTCTGTCATAAATATGAACCTTTTTTGGCAGGAGACAGGATTTTGCTCTCTTGCCCAGGCTGGAGTACAGTGCTGTGGTCATAGCTCACTGCAGCCTCAAACTCCTGTGCTCAGCCATCCTCCTGCCTCAGACTCCCAGGTAGCTGGGACTACAGGCATGAGCCACCATGCCTGGCTCATTTTTAAATTTTTTGTAGTTATGGGGTGTCACTGTGTTGACCAGGCTGGTCTTGAACTCCTGGGCTCAAGTGATCCTTGCACCTTGGCCTCCCAAAGTACTGGGATTACAGGCATGAGCCACTGTGCCCAGCGATGATTACATGCTTTTAAATTCCTTCATGAGGGTCTGTTAGTAATAGAATCTTAATTTTTGTCTGAAAATTTATTTTACTTTTACTTTTGAAGAACATGAATATATAGTTCTAAGTTGACTATTGTTTGTTTTTTCCTTGTTCATTGGAGATTTTATTCTCATATTCTCTGGCTTCCATTGTTGATGCTGAAAATTCAGATGTCAATCTGATTGTCTTTTCTTTAAGCATAGTTTGTCTCTTTTTGTTGGCAGCTTTAAAGATCATGTGTCTATATTTTTACTGTGATGTAGCTGGGTAAAAGTATTTTTATTTTCCGCAAGGGCTTTGTTGGGATTTCTGAATTTGAGGAGTCCTGTCTTTGATCAATTTTGGAAAGTTCCTAGCTATAACTGTATATAGGCTCGCCCCCATATTCTCTTTCTTCTTACTCTGGAACCTTGATTAAATGAATGTTTAATCTCACACTGTTCATCCATGTCTCTCTGTTTATTTTGAGTATTTCAAGATCCAGCTTCTGTTTGGTATTTTTCTTGTTGTCTATACCTTCATTTGATGTTAAGTCAATCCTTGAATTTTAAAAAGTATTTGTTTAGGGGAGTTTCCCAATATCACTGCTTTGAAAAGTTTTAAACCTTCAAAAATTTAAAAGAACAGTACAGTGAACATTATATGCCATGTACCATTCATCTGGATTTACCAATGGTTAAAATTTTGCCACGTTTGTTTTATTTCTCTCTCCCCCTTCATCTGCCCAAACACACATACACATGTGTGTATGAATGATTTGAAGCAGATAATATATTTTATTCCATAAGTATAAGGACATGTTCTGGCAAAACCACAAATCATTTATCATACCGAAGACATATAATATTAGTATGTTATTTCCTACATGATTAATATTCATTGTTTCTCAGTTGTCAAGTAATATTCTTTACAGTTTTTTTCCCTGCTGTGAAGGATCCAGTGAAGATTATATATTGCATTTATTTGTTGTATCTCTCTAGTCTTGTTTTCTGTTTTATTTTTGTTAATTTCTGTACATAAAGTTTTAGAGAGTCTGATTATACTGTTTTTCTGCTGACTCTTACTCAGGATGTTTTGAGAATGTATCTGTTTTAATGTGAGGTTATAGTTGTTGGAAATTCATAAGTAGGAAGTCTTTTATGCTGGGGTTGAAGGTGGGTTCCTTCAAAGGTGAGTCTCTTCTGATGGATGCCTAGGGGGAAACTATCAGTATTTAAAAGTACATCTTTAGCTTTAGTTTTTACAAGCCACCCAGGTAGTATTAATAGTGATTTGGATTTCATGAAGACTTTTGTGGCTAGAGAGTCCCCTTATTTTCCCCAATTACTGGGGAAAATTTCTATGATTTTCCTAGTGTGAAATAAAGGGGCAAGATTTGTTTATGGTTCACCCATAATTTGTGGGTATATTTCTTTGGCATTCCCAGCTCTGTATTGTGGGACAGCCTTTTAGACTTCCTGAGTTCAGTTCTCTAACACTCCTGCATGGTCTTGAAAACTAACATTTTAGTTTGGGGTCTGTCAGATGCCTTCAAGAAGAAAGCTGGTCTTTTTTTCCTCTGCTTGACTCTGTTGATTCTTGTTTCCACTTAGCTTTTGACCTCTGAGTATTTCTTAATTAGCCTTTTGTTCATAGATTATTTAAAAAACATTTTATGTAACATTTGTAACTGTTTCTGTTCAGGTATCAATTGGGATACCTACCTGCCATTCTTCTGTAAATGGAACATCCTCCTCATATTTGTACTAGGATACATTTGTTGTACTAGGATACATTTGTATTCCAAAGTTACTGAATTGGTTACACCTTTGAATTAAGTTATTAGGTATAGAATAGTTAATATCTATAGAATGCTTGCCAAAAATTATCTTAACTTTTACTTTACTGCCATTAAACAACTATTTTTCGGTAGAGGATATCCAGATCTTAAAGCCTGGTTCTGTAGTATAATATAAAGCATATGAAGATGTTGGAGGTTACTTTTCATGGTAGAAGAGAACATCATATTTACTGTGCAAAAGTTGGAAAATTATGATGAGAATTTTGTTAGCTAGAAAGTCATATCTTTGAAAAATTGATTCTGTGATTTTGTTTCTTAAGTTAATTTTACTAATTTGATTGCCATTTTTGTTTCTAAAAGTTTTACTGCACTCTTCTTGTCTGTGAGCTTGCATTTTAAGTTGCTTCAATTAAATAAAAATAAACTCCTGATTTTTGAATTAGGTTTTCAATGTTTAAAAAATGTTTCTGTTGTAAAACATATATAATTCACTTTATGCAGTGCTTCTGTAAAGCTATGTTTTTGTGAACATATTAATATTAGAATCTTAATGTCTTTAACTACAGTGTTGAAAATCTACCCATCTTAGTGTTTCAGACCAAATTATGATGATAGAAAATATAGTATGAATGAGTAAGTTTTACTTGCTGAAACTATTTTTACCTAGAGGTGATAGGAAGGGTCATTTGCATGAGTGCTAACCTAATAGATGATTCTTAAATGAATGACTTTTCAGTGCCAAAAGCAAATTGCCATTTAGTCATATTATGGTCCCTCTTGTCAGTAGGCATCAAAAGTTTCTAAATTTTCCCAGTCTTCTAATTTGCTTCTCTCATGTGTCTACAGTTTATCATGTATACCCATATTATTTTATTTTCTTCTCTCCCTTCCCCTTTTCCCTCCCCTCCTTTCCTCCCC
>NW_012101787.1:840081-906036 GCF_000951045.1 Mandrillus leucophaeus
CCTTCCCATCCCTTTCCCCCTCCCCCTCCCCATCCTCCTCTTTCTCCTCCTCCTCCTCCTCCTCCTCCTTTTGAATAAAAAATGGAGATGAGGTCTCACTATGTTGCCCAGGCCAGTTTTGAGCTCCTGTACTCAAATGATCCTCTGGCCTTGGCCTCCCATAGTGCTAGGATTGCAGACGTGAATTACCGCTCCTGGCCCCTATACTATTTTCATACAGAATTTTTTATTTGTCTCTCTGTATTGTGTTTGAATTTGCTCAATGTTATTTTTTCTTGTTTTGAAGTTTAGTTTCCAGTAGTCTTTAATAGGCATTTGATTGAATGAGTTAGGAAAATTTACCACTAAATTATAACACAAATTATAGAAAAATAGTCCGAGATATCTTTATTTAGCAATGTTGTTTACCTTGCATGTGGCTATGTGCTTGTGGTACATGAGGGGGAGCTCAGTCTAATGCAGTTCCCTCATCTCCTCCCTTGTTTACACATACATATGTGTACACACACCTACTCCTTTCATTTTTAAACTTGATTTCAGCCAAAAACAACATTAAATAACATTCGAGCGCTCCTTAGTCTGAAAACACTGTTTTTAGTTTTATTGTGATGAATTTTTCTAGGGTTGCACTAATGTGATAAAATAACCACTGTTAATTTTACCTCACCTCTTACAATGTACCATTTAAAGACTTATCAATTTACTTTCAAAATCAAATATTCAAATATATTTAAATTATCTTAGTACTTATACTCAAGTAAAATTGATTTATTAGATTTTCAGCCGATTCATATTTATATTCAAAGAAGAAAAATCCTTATGTTTCTGACTATTTGTAGCTTCTTTCATCCGAAGAAAACTACTACAGCACTTCTTACAACCAGTCAGATAGTCAGTGTGGTTCTCCTCCAAGGGGTTGGTCAGAAGAGTTGGATGAACGTGGGCATACCTTATATACCAGTGACTATACTAATGAAAAGGTACATTCTTTTTTTCTCATCTAGTGTTTTTTGGCAGAATTCTCTCATAAAATAGTTGTGTACTGAAGGTTTAGTAGTATTTTAAAAAACATGAAAATAGTCTTCATTGTAACTTTATAATCATGCCAATTGACAATATGAAAACTCAGTCTAACTACTGATTAATGGTTTTAAACTGCTAAGGATGATAGTGATTTTTATGCTCTTGATACCCATGAAAGACCTTTTAAGAGTACACCTGTTGAATGTCATTTGTTTAGATTTCTTCAATAGGCATATTTCTTTATATTTTTCTGGGGGAATAGTTTTTTGGAAATGGTTTTCTCTCTGTGCCATTATCGTACATCGCCTTACTGCCTATTCTCCTTTTCCTATTACAATCAAATTTATGTAAAACAAAAACCATCAATCTAGTATTTTATGATTAGTTTGGAAATGAATGTTGACATTTTGTGTGTGTATTGCATCTGGTATCATTTGAGAAAGCAACTGGTTGGTAGTACATGTTCAGAGAAGATGTGCTTGGGAATAAATGGGGCTTGGCTTTTATCCCTCTTTCCTGCCTCAATTATTTGACATTGGAACATATGGAAGCAGTTTTTTCATTTATTTCATACTCAAGTTCATATGTTTGTATTAGCAATACTTTTTTCCCCTCATATTCCCTGTGTTTTATTGCATGATGTTTTGTTGTTGCTGTTATTTAAATTTTATTGTGTTTGGCCATAGGAAGTAATTCCTAAAGGTTTGCATGAAATGGGGCTTTAAATGGTTTAGTTGTACATTTAATTGAACAGTGTTTCCCTTTTGTCAGTTTCTCAAACCTGTTTTCAGATGGGAGTGTACCTGTGTACCAGTGCATTCGTACATCTGTGTATCTTTATGTCGTATGTTGCTTGTTGTTAAGTGGTGCTTGAACAACTAGCCAGACATTGGAGGATAGAGAGGGCAAATAAAGTCATGTTTAATAATGAGTATATTTATTCTTACCAAACTTAAAATGCAAGTCTATTAGTATAATTAGTTAGAAATTTTTGTCGCATGCCAGGCGCGGTGGCTCACGCCTGTAATCCCAGCACTTTGAGAGACCAAGGCAGGCGAATCATCTCAGGTCAGGATTTCGAGACCAGCCTGACCAACATGGAGAAACTCTGACTCTACTAAAAATGCAAAACTAGCTGGGTGTGGTGGCACTTGCCTGTAATCCCAGCTACTCGGGAGGCTGATGCAGAAGAATTGCTTGAACTGCTTGAACCCGGGAGGCAGAGGTTGTGGTGAGCCAAGATTGCACCATTGCACTCCAGCCTGGGCAACAAGAGCAAAGCTCTGTCTCAAAAAAAAAAAAAAAAAAAATTTTTGTTGCAGTGTTACTGAGCAAGTAGAATAAAATTCATAAAAATTAAATCTAGTATCTCTGATAGTAGTAGCTTAAACTTGCTTTTATTTAAATTTAATAACACCTGTTCTGTTTTTATAGTGGCTCAAGCATATTGATGATCAGGGTAGACAGTATTACTACAGTGCAGACGGATCTCGGTCGGAATGGGAATTGCCAAAGGTAATAAACCTTGACACCGAATTTCTATTTAAAAATAGTAGATGAAGTAATACCTGGAGATGGTTTCAGCAGATTTATTGTAAAGTCTTTATTATACTTTTACAAAGTAGAAAGAATAATTTTTTCGGAATTCACTGAGAATACTGTGAGTGGTGTAAGTTTTCTAAGATGTACAGGTATCTTCACTGTGTGATACTGATTATTCCTATTCAGAATATCTTTTAGGTAAACTTGAAATTGGCCTTTCCTTATTCTTGGAAATAGGAATTCTCTTGAATACCAATAATGTCATCTTATCTAGTTGTGTTGAGTATATTGATTTTTCTACATAAAGTTGTTCTTATATTTAATCATTTTTTAAAAGAAAGAAAAGTAACTCAGTATTCAGGTTTATCCTCTTATGTAAATGTGTGTATGATTGAGCCACACATTAGTTGAGATACAGGCAACGTGTGATAAGATGTCCTTATGATTTAGCTGGACATCTCATTTCTGGACAAGTGTACCAGGGCTGAGTTTATCTAAGGTGGTAGGTTTCAGAGTGGTCATATGCACATCACTATTGGTGATTGAGATAATTTTAAGTGATATATGAACAAACATTTGAATTTTAATTGGTGCATTATTTTAATGTTCTAGAAAACAGCTGTTAATTAGTAGACAAATATGTGGTGTCAATTGTTACATATACTTTAGTTTTTAAAATTTGTCTTTTCCCCAAAGTAAATCAATTTAAAGAAGAATATTAATAGTATAAATGAAACATGGATATAGAAAAAAATCACTAGATGTTACTAAATTGACAAGTTGGGAAACACTAATCTAGTAAACTAGTGTTAATAGTGCTTTCTTCTATATGTGAATGCTCTCTGGCCTTTAATTATTTTATGAAATTCTAAGGCTTGATATGGATAGGATGAAAATGAAATACATATCCTGTAATTGATTTTTAAGAATACCTTTATGAGTCTGAGTTGACCAAGTAGCAGAAGAGAGTTCCTTTGTAGTTGACGGCTTTTACAATTTTGTAATCTCATGGAACAATGTGTAGGTGGCTATAATGGAAAAGTTCATGGGTGTGGGGGATGAGGAGATAGATAAAGGAAATACTGCTGCCTTTGATTAATTTGTTGATGAAGCATAGCCTCAGAATTTTCTTGTAGTTTAAAAAACTTGTCACATCTTCAGATAAGCATTTTTTGATCCTTTATCACACGTTTTACATAGGTACTTACTTTCTCTTTGCTCAGCTCAGCAGGAAAAACTATTCCATATTTTAAATCACTTTATTGTTTAAATTACACTTTCTAAATTAGGAGTCATTAAAATTTACGTTTGTACAATAGGATTGTTTTTAAAAATACTATTTTCAGCTGAACATATTAGTATTAGTGAAGATAATTTTTATATTTTAATTATAAGAGCTTCTGTATAAAAAGTTATGAAGATATTAATATTGCCACATTGTGGTTTTACTTGATCAATCATAAAATACCATGAATGAAAAAGATCCAAATAAAAAGTCTATGGAAAAGTACCACAAATCATGTATTTCAGGGTTGAATGTTTTATCTCATTACTCTTTAAAATTATGAAACGTAATTCAATAAAACACTTGTGGATTTTTTTCATTTTCATTATTATTAATTTGTATTTTTAGAATGTGATTCTGAAGATAAAACCTTATTTACCCTTGAAACTTTGAAGTTGTGCCAGGCAGTCAGAACTCCGTAATGTTTTTAAGAACCGTAGCTTAGCAGTTGTGATACTCTAGCAACAGTTTTTTAAAGTTAAATTTTATAAAAAGTTAAATAACCCACCATTTTATTTTCCAAATATTTCATTGTCTTCCAATAAAACACTTTTAAGTGGGAAAATGATACCTCAAGCTTAGTAAGACTGTTACGAACTTTTAGGGGAAAGGAGATAAACATAATAAGATAAGCAATTTATTTTATTAATGTGCTGGGAAGAAGTAATAGAATACCTCAGATATTACTTTTCAAAATTGGTACCATTTATAAAAAAACATATATAGTTATTAATTTGGAAAGAAGAATTTTATGGATCATGACGATGAAAATATGTAATAACTTATATGTTGGGATAAAAATATTGTTTTGAGGGACGTAATTATTCAGTATTGAAAATTGTATATAACAGGGATTGGTTCTGTTAGGCTGTTCTAATAAGTGTTATGCTTATAAAATACGAGCTCTGATTTCCACTTGAAGGAACCAGAAGAAAAATCTGCTCAGGGTTTAGTTCACTGAAAACGATTTAGATTATAGAAGACCAATCTTTTATTAATATAATAATTAAATAAACAGATTAATTTTTTTTTCCACTTGATAGATTTGAATTGTAACTCTTACCAGTACCTCAAATACCAGTTCAGTTTTTGGAGGACTCGTCTGCTGTGTCTTTCTTCACAGTGGTTTCTGATTCCCTAGAGTAATGACATCAGTCACAAGGCTGCTTTTGAGTGATTTGTCCCAGGTCAGGGTCCTTTGAAGGGAGAGAGTCCCAGGATAGCCTAATATCAGGAATAATTTGAAGCCTTAACTGGTAGCTAAATATTCCTGTTGGGTTTCTTTATAACTCAATTATGTGATTTCCTTGGTCAGAAGAACTATAGGCTGTGTTGGGAAACCTGTTTACTTTCAGAGATGCCTTTAATGAAAAAAAGAAGAGAGGCAAGAGTCTGAATAATATCAAGACCTCAAAGGGTATTTTACAGCAATGGAAATGTGTGCTGATTGTGACCAGCGTTGAATCCTCAGTTTTGTGATACTGTTTCATTTTCTGCTACCATTTGCTGCTTAGCATAAAGCCTCAGAAGGTCTTCACAGTTTCTTTAACTGTCGATTAAATTGGATATGAAGAAGTTTGAATTAAATACAGTGGAAATGAGGAAATAAGGAAAAATGTTGTAGAGTCACTATTTCATAGATTGTTACTGCATGATAAAGACAACTCCAGGTTACATTCTGCATTCTAAGCAACTTAGCACTTACTAGTAAGTCTAAGATAAATCTGTTAAGCTTGTAACCATGCAGATACTAAAATTTAATTTACTATTTTCTGAACACGTTTTGGTGTTCAGTATTATGTAATATGTTTTGATGAATGCAGATACATAGGATACGGTCTTTACCCTAAAAATTTTTGTTGTAAGTTTGGAAAGAAGAAACATGTTCATATGACAGCTGAGTAAAAAAGAATATGTATATATAAATACACACACTCTGGGTTAGGTGTAGGGGAAGGGAACCACAAAACTGTTAGACAGGAAGGAGGATTGAGAGAAAGAAATAAAGGAGAGTAAATGAAGAGAGAGAAAACAAAACATTCCCCACTCAAAATGAAGTCTGCCGTTCAATATTTGAAATAAAATGCATGAAGAAATCCAATGCTATTATTATAGACATAAGAAAAATCAAGAATCAGAACATGGTATTCACTCCAGATGAAAGTAATGTTTTTTTTTTTTTCAAGACGGAGTCTCGCTCTGTTGCCCAGGCTGGAGTGCAGTGGCGCGATCTTGGCTCACTGCAACCTCCGCCACCCAGGTTGAAGTGATTCTCCTGCATAGCTGGGATTGCAGGCACACGCCACTACACCTGGCTAATTTTTGTATTTTTAATAGAGATGGAGTTTCACCATGTTGGTCAGGCTGATCTCGAACCCTGACCTTGTGATCCGCCCACCTTGGCCTCCCAGAGTGCTGGGATTACAGGCGTGAGCCACCGTGCCCAGCTGAAAGTAATGTTCTTAATAATTTAATAAAGGCTTAAAATTATGCTGTGGATAAACAGAATTAAATGAAGGCTTTCATTTAAAAAGAACAAGAAATTAGGAAAAATAAAAACATACATGAATAGGTAAATGTGATAAAGAATAAATTAGAAATCTTCAAGATGAAAAAACATAGTTATTCACATAAAAAATGCAGTCAGTAGTATGAACTTTAGACAGGGATGGAAATCTAACAAATATGAAAGCATAGTTAAGAAAAATGGAGGATGAGTTGAAAGTTTTCTATATTCATATATTAGGAATTCCAAAAGAAGAAAATGGAAGAATGGTGTAGAAACAATATTTGAAAATATAATTTCTAGGAATTTTCTAAAATTGAAGGAAGACACGAATCTTTAACTAGAAAATATGCTTTGAATACTGTCAAGGATAAATACAAATAAATCAACATGTCAACAAATTTTGCTGGATCTGCAGAACTTCACAATAAGGAGACAATCTTAAAAGCCATCACAGTGCAGTAGATGGCATCATTGGATCCATTATGACTCTAGTATTAGTTCTTTGTGGTGGCCTCCCAAATTGTCCTGTCATTAACTGAGTTCAGCTGTGTGGCTTGCTTTCACTGGGATGTGACAAATATGACACAAGGAGAGTATCGAAATGGGCTTATAGTCAGGGCTTGCTCTTGCACCTCTACCATTGCCACGAGAAGAATGTGCCCAGGCTAGCCTCCCAGTCCCAGGAGGGGGATGAGGGACAGACTTGTCCAGATAAGCCCCTCTAGATCAGACAGTTTTTAGCCAACCCAAAAATCTGTGGTAACACATGATCAACATTTTAAGCCAAGTAAAGCACACCGTCTCTGTTTATTATACCTACTGTGTTCCAGGTGAACACCACAAAAGCATATCCTTCTGCATGATGTACTGTGCACAATGTGTTATGAAGCCCAGTCAGTCATCCCTAACCGGCACTATTGAAACAGCACTCTCCTGCTCCCTGCCTGGGTACTGTGGAACATGGGGTGGAGCCCTGTTGACTAGACCCACAGTGCATGCAAGGAACCCTGTGATTCATCCTCCCTATGCACTAAATGGACAACAGCAACAAGGCAACACCCCGTCCTATCCCAAGCAGTGTGTGGGAAGAGGATTGTGGAGAGGAAGGAGCCAGAGAAAGGGTTTTCTAAACTGTGTGTAAGGTCCTAGACACTACTCCCAGTGGCCTACACATGAAAGCAAGCAGAATTAGCAGAGCAAAACCTTTGAGAACTGAAACATGGTGTGGAGTACTGCCCAGGTTTCAGACTGGCCTCTAGGTAGTGCACAAACAGGGCAGATCAGAACAGCAATGAAAAGATTTTTAAAATGAAATTGACCTTTGAACTATGGGCCATAAAAGCAGGCCGAGATGTGCATTCTGGACGTAAATGGGGTTCACCACCTGTTAAAATATGTGTAAATGGAAGCCAAAGTCTTACAGTACTCAAAACACCCAAATATAACATAGAATTACTTGTCATACCAAGAACCAGGAAAATCTGAACTTGAATGAGAAGAGACAGTAGGTTGGTGACACACCAGGATGACAAGAATAAATGAATTATCCCATAGGATTTTAAGTCAGCTGTCATAAAAGTGCTACAGGAAGCAATTATAAACACACTTGAGATAAGAGGTTGGAAGTCTCAGCAAAGAAATAGAAGATATACAGAAAAAACAAAGGTAAATCCTAGAGCCAAAAATCAAATACTGGATGGCTCATAATGGAATGGAAGTAAAAGAAGAGAGTTCATGATCTTGGAGATAGGTTAGTGGAAATTATTTAGTCTGAACAACGGAGAGACAATAGATTTCTAAAACAAAATGAACAGTGCCTCAGAGACCTGTGGGAAAATACAAAAGAGCTAACCTTCCTTTTCATTGAAGTTCCAGAAGGAGAAAGGAAAGAATGTAAGGCAGCAAAATACTTGGAAGAAGTAGTGTTTGAAAATGCCCCCAATTCAGCAGAAGACAAACCAACAGATTCAAGAAACTGAATAAACACTAGATAGTGTAACCCCAAAGAAATCCATATCCAGGCTCATTGTAATCAAAATTTCTGAAAACTAAAGACCCTCACCCTCGCCCCACAAAGTCTTGAAAGCCCTTCAGTGAAACAACACATTACCTTTAGGGTAATAATTTGAATGAAGTGACTTGTCCGAAGCCATGGAAGCCAGAAAGAAGTGGCATAACATTTTTCAAATACTAGGAGAAAAGAACTGTGAACCCTTCTACACCCAGCAAAAATATATCCTTCAGGAATGAAAGTAAATATAAGGACATTTTCAGAATTAAACTAAACTAAGATTTATCCCCAGCAGTCTTGCTTTCAAAGAGTTGCTGTAGGAAGTCTTTCAAACAGAAGGGAAGTGATTAGAAAACTTGCAATATCAGGAATGAATAAAGAACAACAGAAAGGGTGAATATCTGAGGGGACTTTTGTCCTGGGTGTTTAAAATTGTCTTTGATATTTAAAACAAAAATTATAATATTTCTGAAGTAGTCCTGATATGCAGTAGTGATATTTGAGACAACTGTTTCATAAAGAATGAGTAAAGGGATGTAATTTTTAGTAGGGTTTCTGTATGCCACTTGAAGTAGTAAAATGTTGATACTAGTAGACTGATAAATTATGTATATTGTAATCCCTAGAGCAAGCACTAAAAAAGTATAACGAGAGGCTCAAGGAACTGTAGATATATTAAAATATAATAGTAAAAATTCCTCAAGTAGCCCACAGGAAGGTAGGAAAGGAGAAACAGACAGAAAATTAACGATAAAATACCAGACTTACATCCTAACATTATAAAGAATCACATTAAATGTAAATGCTCTAAACACACCTGTTAAAAGATTTGCAAAATGGATATAAAACCACTATGATCCAAGAATATGCTTCTGTAAGGAAATCACTGTTCTTTATTTTTTTGAGACAGACTGTCACTCTGTCGCCCAAGCTGGGATGCAGTGGCAAAATCTCGGCTCGCTGCAGCTTCCGCCTCCCAGGTACAAGCTATTCTTGTGCCTCAGCCTCTTAAGTAGCTAGGCCTACAGGCTTGCACCACCACACCTGGCTAATTTTTGTATTTTTAGTAGAGACAGGCTTTTACCATATTGGCCAGGCTGGTCTCAAATTCCTGACCTCAGGTGACCCACCCATCTCAGTCTCCCAAAGTGCTAGGATTACAGGCGTGAGCCACCGAGCCCAGATGAAAATCACTTTCTTATAATGACACATTATGCTAAAGATTATCTATTAAATAATCTGCAGTAAATCTCATACTTCATGGCGAGATTACAGAAGCTTTCCCATTAGAGTTAGGGACTAGACTAGAACATTTCTATCACAGCTTCTAGTCAACAGTTAAGAAACGGAAAGAAATAATGGAATTAAGAAGGAAGAGATGCAATAGATTATTATTATTATTATTATTATTATTAGAAAATCCTAAGAGAACCTACAAACTTAAAACTGATGAGAGTTCAGCAAAGTTGCTGGATATAAAATTAACATGAAAACTACCCATTTGTCTAGTAAAAAGTGAGTTTGAAAATGTGATAGCAATGAAGATACTATTTACATTAGCAGCAGTAGCAACAAGAGTTGTAACTAAGAACATGTTTATTAAAGGTCTGTAAGATTTTAATAAAGAAAATTTCAGAGCAGAATAAAGGAAGACCCAAATAAATGGTGTAGCATACCATCATGATCTTGGACTGGGAGGCTGAATTTTATAACAATGTCCAAATTAATCTACAAGTCCAATGCGTTTCCGTTTAATATCCCTTCCCTCACTTTTTTTGGGAATAGAACCTAAAATTTGTATTTGTAAACAAATATCCATAAAGAGTCAACATATTCCTGAATACGGAGTAGTTGGTGGTTAGGGGACAGGAGAGATAGAGTTCCTGCTATGGTAATTAAGTTGGGATAGTAAGGGCTCATGTATAAAGCTCAGACGTGGCATTACAAATCAATGGGGTTAGGGAGACTTTGGCTCTACAACAACAACAAAAAAGCCAAGTGTGCTGGCATGCGCTTGTAGTCCCAGCTACTCAAATGTCTGGAACAGGAACATCTCTTGAGCCCAGGAGTTCAAGGTTACAGTGTGCTCTGATCATGCCGCTGCACTCCAGCCTGGGTGACAGAGAGGAACCCTTTCTCAACAAACAAACAAACATTGGTTTGTGTCATCTGAGATGCTGCAACAACAACTAAAAAGAAAACAAATCAGTGGGGTAAGCATGGACTAAGTAAGAATGTTACTAAGATTATTGGTTTTCACGTGATAAAAATGAAAATAAATGTAGATCTTGACCTTACTTCATGCTAAATGATTAATTTCAGTTAGATTAAAGATATAAATATAGCAAGTAAAACTTTAAACACTGTGGAAGGATATATCAAAGAATATCTTTATCTGCAGAGCAGGCAAGATTTCTTGAACAAGACTCAGAAGGCTACTATAAAAGGAAAGATTGACAGATGTGACTACATTAAAATTAAACAAAACACCTTCTCTGTGTAGAAGATGTCATAAACATAGGGGAGAAGCTGGACTACAGACTAGGAAAAGATATCTTCAACTCACATAGCTTAGAAAGGTTTAGAATCCAGAATATGTAAAGAACTTACTAGTTCATTTTGAATTTAATTTTTGGTTTAGGTTTTTAAAATAATGCTTAGTAGAAGAAGTAGAAGTAGAAAAATTAATTTGATTTTATTTTATAAGTTATGATAGTTAATATTTATTGATAATGTACTACTCTTTTAATATGTTGTTCTTTAATACTTTGATCCTTAGAGCAACTCTGTGAATGAGATGATATTTCTGTTTTATCTACTTTACAGTTGACAAAACTTAGACTGACGGAGATTAAATATTTTGCCAAAGATAATACCTTGGTCTGTGTAACAGCAGAGTCTGTGATCTTCTCAATTGTGCCACAGTTCTGGTTAAAGATGAGAAAACTGAGGCTAGAAAATGTATGGAGATGTCATATGTTGAACTTTGCCTAACAGTCTTTGTCATTTGGAGCCAGGATGTTTAGATTCCACTTTCATTTCTATTGTTTCTAAAGTGTTTTTTGCTTTGTTTTATTTTAGTATAATGCTTCATCCCAGCAGCAAAGAGAAATAATTAAAAGTAGGAGCCTGGATAGGCGGCTGCAAGAACCAATAGTATTAACAAAGTGGAGACACAGCACCATTGTATTGGACACTAATGACAAGGTAGGACTGTTGAGATTTTTGGCAAGTTCTTTGCATTGTATTGTACAGTGAATTGTAACTATTTGTACTAATATTTCATGTATTTAGTAAATATTCTTTGCTAGAACATTTGATTTCTTTTGAACTAATTTAAGCTTTTGATCTGCATGTATGTTGAAACATTACTACATTATTTTTTCTTTTATCAAATTGACTACATTTTTATGTATTTAGCATCAGTTTGTCATGAAGTAAGTTTTGGTTTTGAGGATTTTGGTTTTTGCACAATGGACTGACTTATCTGTGGCTTACTTATCTGTGTACCTTGATACATTTGATCCTAGTAGGTGACAGATTTTTCTTGCTTATCTTATTTTAAAGTCACATTTCTGTTATCCTTTGTCTTCAGTCTCTAGGAGGTTTCATAGGGAAGACATTTAATTAATTTTCCTCATCCCAGGTAATATTGGAATTATATTCCCTTTGTTTCTCTAAATGCTCTCTGTAGAAAGCACATCTTTTATCAATCTGAGAAGTAATGTTCTCTGTTTCAAAAAAGGGTGAATTTTAATGCAAACATTAAAATGGATGTTTTAAACACTCCTTTACAAGTTACTTATTTACAGTGTGGCTTCATTTTGGGGATAAGTTGGGAACTTAGTATGAATTTGCAGAATATTAGGCATACTAATGTTGAAATGTAAAGGTTTTTTAAATCATCAGGCTTCTTGTAGCATGATTTACAGTTTTTCTGTAATTTTTAGGTGTGTTTGTGAAAACAGAATGAACTATCCCTATAGCATATTTCATTATGTTTGGATACTTTAAGTCCTAAATTCCTTTATCAATAATCTCAATTGATCAGTCAAAACTAGTATAATATTTTGGTACTACAAGTTACTATAAAATTGATCTTTGTTGAATTTAAAGGTGGAGTGTTAGAAACAGTATTCTTCGTGTGTGTAAGATGGACTAATAGAAAACAATGAAAGTGGCACACCTGTTTCTAGCTTCTATTTTGTAAGGATCTTGTGTTTAATGTAGAGACTACATTAAAGGAATGACATTCTGAGTCTGTGCTATTGAAGATATGCTTGAAAATATATTAGTGTTGAGATTAATCTAGGTAAGTAAAACACCTAGGGATTTCTAATAGGAAAAATTCACTCAACCAGGAACCAGATTACAATTCAGGATAAATAGGAATCTCCCAAATGCCATATATACTGTTCTAAGGCAAATCATTGTTGAACCAACTCTACCGCCTCTTCATACTGGAACAAATAGGATGATTATTTTGATAATTTATTTAAAATTTCTTACTCCTTTTTCTTTTGTTTTCAACATCATAAAATATCAATCTTACTCCTTTTTAATCTCTCAATTCATTTTTTAAAATTATTTTTCAATCTATTACTTTAAATAACTCACATGCAGTTCTTAGTACATTTCCTCTTTCATCTCCTTGTCCTAGAGTTGCGAGAATATGATTTTTTTGCGATTAGAGATTCACTTAGTTTTGGTAGAATTGTCTTTTTTACCCCCCACCTTACCCTTTGCAAACAAATGCATCAGTCTCTTAACATAGGGCAGTTTTTGAGATTTTGAAAAAGGGACTGACTACCAGAACAAACTAGCTAATATGTGATAAGGGATGAAGTGTGTATAACCGAATTGTAATCACAGCAACCTAATACAGATGCTCTGCAACTTAGGATGAGGTTATATCCCAGTAAACCCACATAAGTTGAAAATACCATGAATTGAAAATACCACAAGGTGAAAATGCATGTAATACACCTAACCCACTGTACATTGTGGCTTAGCCTAGCCTACCTTAAATGTGCTCTGAACATTTACATTAACCTACAGTTGGGCAAAATCATTCAGTAGCACGGTACACTGTAGAATATCAATTATTTACCTTTGTAATCTGTTCACCCTGGTAATCAGGTGGCTGACTGGAAGCTGGGGCTACATGCCTCTGTGCAGCTTCATGAGAGAGTGTCATATTGAATATTGTTAGCCCAGGAAAAGATCAAAGTTTCAAGTATGTTTTCTAGTGAATGCCTATCACTTTCCCATCACCTTAAAGTTGAACAATCATAAGTCAAGAACCATCTATTACTGTATAGCAGATGTTGTTGTGATGACGTCCTAATTCAGTTTACAGATAACCCTGGAGGGGTAGATGTGTGTATGTGTATGTGTGAATGCATCTGTTTCTGGCTTTTTTTTTTCTGTTTTTACTATAACTCTTCATAGATGTATATGATGTATATTTATATGCATATATCTAAATATAGATAAATGTATACATGTAAAATTATTTCTTGTTTATAATAGTTATAATTGTTGCACATACATTATTACTGTATTTGTGGTTTTTATTTCTGTGGGACTGAATGTGCTATGAAAAATATAATTATCATTTTATTCAGTTACTTATTTTCTACTTTATGGATCATCACATCTTCCCTCTTTCTCATACTGTTTTACTATCAGACAGTCTTAGAATCAAAAATTGATCTGACATTGTCAGAAAAAAGTGAGATTTGGACCTTAAGTTAAATTTCTTTGAAGTTTTTTATTTGATGTGATTTTAATATTTTCTCCATTAATAGTGCCTTGTTTGTTTGATTTATAAGCTTGTCCCTTCAAGGGCTTCCATGTAAACTTTTACTGCTATTAGTTTCTATATTTACAAACTGTGTAGGATGTAAACCTGAAGACATTTTTCCAAATGAATAAATGTTGAGTTAATGGTTTTTGCAAGTGTTACTTAAAACAAATTCCCAGGTTCGTTGACAGCACCTTCTCCAGCTTCATAAACGTAGAAAACTAGAATGATACATACATGGAGATGAATGTTCAAAGGAACTTTTTGGTTTGATAGAAAAAATTTAATAATAGGTAATGGTGTATGATTTAAAACATTCTCTTTTTCTGAAATTATTCAGAACATCTAAGGAAATGGAGAAAATTTAAGTGGAGGTGGGCTGTTGCTACCAAGAAAAGTTTTTCAGTCTTACCCTCCATGAATAGTCCTATCAACATCTGTAATAGAAATCACATTCTGTGTTTTAATATTGAGAAAGCAGACTGCTTAAAAAAAAAACCACGTTATTGGTTTGCTCTTATGATACTGTTGTAGGCTTAGACATTAAAACTTCTTGTTTTCTGGGGAGTTATTAATATTTAAATCTTAGGTTTCTTTCTTGAATTTAAAATATCTTATTTCTAATTTTTGAAAAGTTTTCTATAAATTACCTTAAATACTAATAGCAATTTAATTTCTTATATAGCTTTTGACTAAAATTAAATTCCCGTTCTGGCATTTGCCAAGTTATTTCTGTGACCTTGCCTAATCCTGGGTATTTATACTTACCATACCAAGAGCAAGTTAGTATCATAATTATAATGTATTTATCTGGAAGTGTTTAAGTTTTACTTATTTTAAATATGGTTAATTCAGACTGATATAACATCATGATTTTAAGACAGCACATATCATTTCTTTTGAGTAATTCCATATGCATTATTTAAATTAAACTGTAATTGCTATAAAAAGCACCATATTTTATAAACTTTTAATAGCGTTTGTAGTTTTAAAATCATTACCTTATTAGCTTGGAGCTGAATATAGAACGAAAATAACGAGGAAAAAATTTGTTGTTCTCTCTTACTAAGCTCTCCCGCTGTGAGTAGAGGCAGAAAGATAATTATATAAAATAGAGTAACTTTTTTCATTACTTATTTCTTGTAGGAATCTCCAACTGCCTCAAAACCCTGCTTTCCTGAAAATGAGTCTTCTCCCTCCTCACCAAAGCACCAAGATACAGTTAGTATGATAGAAGCATATCTTACAATGTAGTTCAGTTATTTCAATCAATTTTAGCAAGTTAATTGACTCTTAATGTAATGTTTAAATGGGCTTCTATTAAATGTCATTGGTTTTTCTAAAAAATCACAATCAAAATAAGTTTAACAGTCAGATTTTATTGATTTAAAAGTCTCCCTTTTGTTTAAAATATGGTATCTTACATGATTAAATTATATACCATATTTTTAAGTGATGAACTTATATTTGTTTTCAAAAATAAATATAAAAATTCCCAGATAATACTATCAAATTATACTTTACTCTTTTTTTCCTCAGGCCAGCAGTCCAAAGGTAAGAACCTATCCTCTCCTTCTTAATGGGCATAGACACCTTCATTTTCTGTGCTGTAAAATATATTGCCAAGTCTGTGCCAGATGAATATTGGAAATAATATAGCTCAACTGTAAGTTCTCCTAAACTGGAAAACCTCTGTGTGACTTCTCTTAAGATACCTGTCTTAACTCTGATGAAATTTTACTTGATTTCTATATTTATATTCACTCCCAGTCTTTTCTATCTGTTGCTGATCATGCTATTCCCCTTCAGTGGCTTCTGGGTTTTTTGTTGTTGTCGTTGTTGTTTTTTAAATAGAGACAGGGTCACACTCTGTTGTCCAGGCTGGAGTGTAGTAGAGCCATCATAGCTCACTGCAGCCTCAACCACCTGCCCCTCCCCCACCAGGCTCAGGTGATTCTCCCATCTCAGCCTCCCTAGTAGCTGGGACCACAGGCATGCACCAGCACCCTCTGCTAATTTTTTTGTTTGTTTGTTTGTTTGTTTTTTGAGACAGAGCCTTGCTCTGTTGCCCAGGCTGGAATGCAGTGGCACGATCTCAGCTCGCTGCAGCCTCCACCTCCCGGGTTCAAGTGATTCCTCTATCTCAGCCTGCCAAGCAGCTGGGATTACAGGCATGCACCACAACATCTGGCTAATTTTTTGTAGTTTTAGTAGAGACAGGGTTTCACTATGTTGGCCAGGCTGGTCTTGAACTCCTGCCCTCAAGTGATCCACCCACCTCAGCCTCCCAAAGTGCTGGGATTGTAGGCATGAGCCACTGTGCCTGGCCCGCTTGGGTAGTTTTTTTTTAAAATTTTTATGGAGATAAGGGGTCTTGCTATGTTGCCCAGGCTGGTCTCGATCTCCTGGCCTCAAGTGATATGCCTGCCTTGGCCTCCCAAAGTGCTGGGATTACAGATGTGAGCTACCGCGCCCAGCCTGTTTTCTTGTAGAATGAAGCCCTAAAATTCTTAATGAGCATGACAAGGCTGTGCATGCTCTGGCTCCTGAGTGCCTCCACCACCTCATCTCATATTTCCTTTTCCCTTCTTGCTTGTTGTCTTGTCACTCCGCCCTTCCCTCAGTTCCTCAAAGGAGCCTGCCTTTCAGCTCAGGGTCCTTGCGTGTGTCGTTTCCTCTGCATCCTGAAACATTCTCCCCCACATCTTTGCCTGGTTAGCTTCTATTCATTCATCAGGGCTTAGTTTGAACTTTATTTCCTCAGAGAATTTTATTCTAATTCTCTAGGTTAGGTAAAGTTTTCCTATAATACTCCTCATAGTATTTGATTATATATTATTCGATTACATAAAATAACTTGTCATTATTTATTTCTTATAGGAACCTCCAATTCTCTATTAATGTCTGTCTTCCCCCACTAGACAGAATAAAGCTTCATTAGAGCAGAAACAGTTACCCCAGTGCCATATAACAGTTACTCCCACAGTGCCATATAATAGCTGCTCAGTAAATACTTGTTGAATAAATAAATGTTAAAGCTTTTTAAAAGACAAACTTTTATTATGGCTTCTCTAGTTTATGAAATTATGACACACTGTTATTGATTGGGACACTTCAGATTTCTTAGAGGTAAAGATTTTCACAGACACTGTTTCATTTTTCTAACTCTTTCTCCATTCCCTAGTGTAATCTGGTCTTTTTGGTGCTAATCAGGGGTTGTACACATTTCCTTCTGATGTCGACTTAGGCAGTACCCCTGCCTAGAGTGGGCCTTGCTTTTTCTGTACATAGTTAAATCCTGTACCTCCATCAAGATGGACCCTTCCAGAAGGCTTTGTCAGACTAACTGTTAATGTTCTCTTATTTCTGAACTCTCAAGTCACTAATTGCATTTAATAAGTGCAAGTTATTATATGTACTTCTAGTCTCCCTACCAGGTGTTAAACTCCTAAAAGAAGTTTAAATAGAGGACAGATACTTATCTTTTGCATTATTTGCACAATACTGGGTACATAAACATTACATAAACATTACGTAACGATAAAAGGTAACATGATTTTGGTGGTTTTGGCAAGAATTGCCATATGAATCTAAGGCACTGTTACTACAGTACTCTAATCTGTCCATCTAGAAAAGGAGAAAACCCTTTAAAACTATTTTAAATGTAGGTAATATACAGTTCCCACAAAGATCTTTTACGTATTATTTTAATTTTGTTAAAAGAGATTTCCTAAGTAATCCTAGAAACAAAATTTTTTAAATGTTCCACATGCGGTTACAAGAACTGTTTGCACATTATTTCACCACCCATTGATCCATTTTCTGAAGTTTGACAGCAGCTAGACCATGCCGGACTCACAGTACCCTCTGATGGCCATCACAGGGAACTGCCTCACCAATGTTTCTTCTGTTTCAATCTTTTTTTACCTTTAGGTGAAAAAAACAAACCGCTGTGTTAATTCTACCAGAGCTGGTTCCGTTTTTCCATCACCGGACAGCATTCCTTTTTTCCTGAATGCTCTGTCCATGCTGTTGTGCCCTCCCATCGAGGTTTCTGCCCTCTGGGATGTCTCTTCACTCCCTCTGCCCTCTGGTTCCTCCTCTGCGCTTGCATGGCTTCTAGCAGTCTTGCCTCTCTTTCTCACTCTTACCCAGTTACTACAGGGAGATATTTCTCTCTTTCTTTGCGAGTTAAAATCTGATTAGTATAAAGGCTTAGTGATAAGAAAGAAGGAAGCTACAGATTTAGAAGGGGAAATTATATATAATCATTTTTAGTTCCCTAATGTCTCTTTAAAAATCCCTGCAAACTGCTCATCTATCTCTTTTAATCAAACCAGATTTAAAATTTCATCCCTTAACATAAATTTTAAACATGTTAACTTTTTCTTCTTTTCTAATTTTTAAATGATTATTGTTACTTTTTGTAGTCCCTTTAAATCTACTTGAAATAGGCAGAATATACATTTTTTAAAAACCAATAATATATTTTTCTACAATTTGACTACAATATGGATTAAATAGGTTTTTTGGGCTGCTCTAAGAAGCTATTCTTTATTTGTCCCAATGTACCTATGAGAATATGCATTTTAAATTTCCCAATTACTGAATACTGAGTAAAGTTTTAGAATATGCATTTTGGAAACGAGCTTTGATGTTGTATGTCCACTTATGGTATTAATATGCATTAATCAATTAAGAGAAAAAGACATTTTAAAATTTAATGATTATTGAAGTATTAATGGACAAGTTTGCTTATTTTTTTCATTGAATATTACTATTCTAAGCCTTTTTAAAAAACATGAATGTTTATTTTTATAACCATTGGCTCTTTAAAAAATTTATTTTTACTGAGATAAAATTTATGTAACATTAACCAGTAACCATTTTAAAAGGTACAATTCAGTGGCATTTAATATATTTACAATGTGTGTAGCTATCACCTCTGTTAGTTATAGGACATTTCATCACCCCAAAATAAAACCCATACCCATTAAAAGTCACTCCCCATTTCACCCTCTCCAGGCCCCTGTCCTTGATAACTACTAGCCTGCATTTTGTTTCTATGTATGGATTTACCCATTCTGGATGTTTCATTACACTGGTGTTTTTTCAATGATCTAGGTATAATTGTGCAAGTTTACTTGTTCTATATTTTAAAAATCTCATTATTACACAGTTAACTAAAGATGAGGATTTTGAACAGGTATATTGATTTTGGTGTACCACACTTGTTAGCCTAAATTGAGAAGTACCTACTTTACTAAAAGAATGCAACATCGATTAGAAATTCTGGAGCCTGCAAAGTAATTATGAACCTGTATAATTTTTCCGAGATTACCTAGTAGAATTTGAAGTTTATTGTCTTCTTGCCTATTAGGATAGAATAATATTGTTACTCAATTTAACCATAATTTGCTAGTCCTTATTAAAGCATTCCTGCTTATTTTTAACATAAAGTTTCTTTTAGAGTATCAAATATTTAGACCAACAAATATTCATGTATAAGTTTGTATATATTTTATGGGACTTAAGGTATTTTTTATGAAGCTTTTTTGGTAAGCAACACAAAAACATTGGGTGATTTTGACACATATTATGTAGAGAAAGTATACTAAATAGTATGAAATAAAAATCTGTTTAAGTTTTTTTTTTTTTTTTTTTGAGATGGAGTCTTGCTCTGTCGCCCAGGCTGGAGTGCAGTGGCGCGATCTTGGCTGACTGCAACGTCTGCCTCCCACGTTAAAGCAGTTCTGTGTCTCAGCCTCCCAAGTAGCTGGGATTACAGGCGCCCTCCACCATGCCCAGCTACTTTTTGTATTTTTAGTAGAGACGGGGTTTCACCATCTTAGGCTGGTCTTGAACTCCTGACCTCGTGATCGCCTGCGTTGGCCTCCCAAAGTGCTGAGATTACAGGCATGAGCCACCATGCCCTGCCTTAAATGTTTTTCCTAACTCTTACCTGTGTATCCAAACCTATATTACCCATCTGCCTATTTATTTTTATGTCAAATTCAAAAACTTATTTAAAAGTTAAAGCTTTCTCTGTTACTGACCCTGTTATATTTCTTTCTTGTTATAGTACTGTTAATTTGTTGGTAAATTACTTCATCATATATGTATTGAATACCAACTACATGCTAGATACAGTACTAGACAGTGGTTATTGATGAACATAACAGATGTGGTTCCAACTTATGGCCTAAAGGAGTGGATAATGAGTAATAAAAGTAAAAAAAAATACATAATTGTACTTTGCATCAAGTGTGTCTTAGTCCATTGGAGCTGCTATAGCAAAAATGTAAACTGAGTGGCTTATAAACAACAGAAATTTATTTCTCACAGTTCTGGTGGCTGAGGGGTGGTCCAAGATCAAGGCACTGTTAAATTCACTGTCTGGTGAGGGCACCTTCCTGGTTCATAGATGCTTCCTTTTTACTGTGTACTCACATGGCAGAAATAACAAGGGTTCCCTTTTATAAGGGCACTAATTGCATTAGCGTGGGCTTCGCCTTCATGACCTGATCATCTCCCAAAGGCCCCACCTCCACGTATCATTACATTTGATATTAGATTTTAATATACAAATTTTGGGGGACACAAACATTTAGTCTGTAGTAAGTACAGTGAGGCAAACAAACGGGCAGTCGTAAATAATGGGAAGTTTACTTAAAAGTGGTCAGGAAAAGCCCTGAAGTAACGTTGAAGCGGAGATATCACCAGCTACCCAGTTGCTCAAGCTTGGCAGTTTCCCCAAGATCTATGCTCTCGCCCTCACAAAAGTCCCTGTCAGTTTTGTCTCCTGAATCTGTCAAATTGGGCCCCTCTTCTCTCTCACTGCCACCACATTCAGGTCTTTATCATCTCTTATAGTAATGATTAAAATAGTTTTCTAGTTGGTCCCTGGTCATGGTACCCTTTCTTAGTGCATTTTTCTGCTACCTCATTTCTTGCTACTTCACCTCACCCAAAACTTTTGAAGGAATTTAAAGCCCTTCAGATATGAAATGCTGTCTTTAGCCCCTGTGCCTTTCACTGTTGGTTGTTTTTACCTCCTGCTGTTTCTGTCTAGCGGACTCCTGTTCCTTAGTTCAAGTGTCAAGTTCCCCAGGAGGCTGTCTGATTTCTTTCTCTCCCAGATTGAGTTAGGCATAACTTTCTCATAGCACGTCTCACATTGTATGGGAATTGTTCTTTGTATTTGTATGTTTTGAGTGTAGCAAATTTTGTTCTTTACATTCAAGTTAGTGATTAATACTTAGAGCATTAGTACTTGGGTCTTGATCCCTGTGACCATTTAATGAAAGTTCTGGACCTTTTCTTTGAGTGATGCATATATACATGCGTGGTTTTGTGCCAGTTTCGGTCCATCCATTGATTTGGGTGAGAATCCCTGATCCTAGACTCTTCCTTCTCATCCTTAGGCTTAGGCTGTCTGTCACTACTGCTATTCCATTCATTTTTATTCCTGATTTGATGCCTGTGTTTCCTTCCTGCCTCTGCTTTTTTTTTTTTTTTTTTTAAATAACACAAATTCAGCTGTGGCATTTTTAAAATGGGCTTAATTCCCACCTCTCTGCCTTTCCAATTCCTGTGTTCCCTAGCTCAAGTAATCAGTGCCCATCCACTCAGATTAATGTTGTTACTTAGTTCCCATATGATTGAAAGATTTGTTTTCTCCCTGCTTTTAAGGGGTGCAGGCGGCAAATTAAAAATGTTCTTATTTAACATCTTTTGTAGCTCCCTTGCTGTGATCTGTTGAAAGTCAGCCCTCAACATGAGGGTTTATGAGAAAAAGAAAAAAAAACTACACCTACTTATAATTGTGTTATTAATGTTTTTGTTGAGGAGCAACATAGTTCTTATGAAGAATGTCAGACTTGCATATCTAAGGAGATTTAAGCTGTATTTTATGAAAAAATTGCAATAAAACTTCATATGGGCCATTTCCCAAGTCCCCAGTATACCAAAAGTGTAAATTGACATAACAGTTTGTCAGCTTTGTCTACAGATGTCAGTTTTTATCAGACCAGACAAAACTTTCAGACATTGGTAGAAAAATAATATGTTTATCTCTCATGCAGAAAAATGTATATTTTCTGATTAAAGTACATTGAGAAAATATAGCGGAGTAATCAGTTAAATAGAATTGGGAATATTTCTTCCTTGTGAGAGTGCGTGTGCTTGAGTGCTTTAGTTGAATTAAAATTGACTATTTTCTTATGTACAGACAACGCATGGACTCAGCTCATTTTAATTTCATTTGCTTCTAGGAAACTAAAGCAGTGAGAAAGTGCGTCTTGATTTCCATCTGAAAGAATTTTAAGCTAACATTAACTTTAGTACAATGGCTTTTGCCTTTATAGGGTTTGATGATAAAGCTTGTGTCACTGTTTTTGACATCAGCTGGCTAGTAAATCTAGTTTATCTAGAGCAGAAGTCACAATCTGATAATATGCTTAATAAAGCACATGCTGAATTTTTTATGCTACATTAAGGCAAGTTCTCTACATCGTACCAGTTAACTTTTGAGTAATTTATTAAATACAGACACTGTATTTGGTCTACCTAGTTTTACATTTTGACAAAGTGAGTTAGTATATTGAATAATTTTCAGATTATGTAGTTGTAAAATAGCAGCAAAGTAAATCATTCCTTTTTTGTAGAATTTATCAAAGTAAATCTTTCCTTTTTTGTAGCATTGTATTACTTTGAATAGAAAGACATAAATTATTTTTCAGTGCTGCTTTGTTCATATAGAAATCTAATTTCATAGCAAAGTAATAGCTGCTGTGACTTAGGGAGAAAAGGAAGTGTTTAATTATAAAATTAAGAAAAAACTACAAAAGTATTAGGAAAGTAATATTCTTAATATATTCTAGAACTATGCATGTTACACATTGACTAATCTTTTCTTTTAAGCTAATTTTTAGAGAACGAGACCGTAAGAACTTGGACCTCATTGTCTACGTAAGTGATGTATAAACAGTATTACTCTATTCCATAGGATCAAGAGAAATATGGATTATTAAATGTAACAAAAATTGCTGAAAATGGGAAAAAGGTTCGGTAAGTACACAAGTCATTAATGTTCTTACATGATTCATCTGATTGAAATAAATTAAAAATTCTCAATATAATTATTTTAGTATAAACAATGGGTTCTGAAGAATCACCATTTGTTTTCTATGTAGTCACATATGTAAGATTGTCATGAGATTTATGAAAAATTTTCTTTGTCTTGACATATTTCCTAAGTAATATTAAGTTAAGAGGTAATGAGGCAGAGGATTCTGAGGATGCATTTGCTTTAATTTTTTTTTTTCAGTAAGCAGTAAATGCATATGGTAAAAAACAAAGGTAGACTAAGTATTGAGTGAAAAGTCAGTCCCCCAGCCATCTTTTCTTCCCCTCCTCAGAGGCAACCAGTGTTAAGTCTCCTGAATTCTAGTGCTTTCCTGCAGAGATAGGATATATATGTATATGTTTGTATGTATAGAGATTAATTTTCTAAACATCTTTTCACAGTTTATCTTGGAGGTGGTTTCACTTCTTGCTTGTAGAGCTGCCACATTGTTTTTAAATTGTTGCATAGTTGTATATTGTTTGGCTGTACTATATAGTTTATTTAGCTATTGTTTATTTGCAAGTTTTTAACTACACCTGTCTGTTGGTAGACATGTCAGTTGTGTATCATTTTTGCTAGTACATGTAATATTACATTTAGCATCTTGCATGACTTATTTTGCAAGTATGCAAATCTGCCCATAAAATAAATTTTATGAAAAGTGGAATTGCTGGGCCACTTGCAAAGTCATTTTGACAGTGTTCCAAATTGCACTGATACTGAATCTGTTTCTGCCAGAAACAGATACTGAATCTGTTTCTGCCAGAAACAGATACTGAATCTGTTTCTGCCTCCAGTAGCCGTGCATTCCTGCACACCTTTCGCCAGTTTAGTATGTTGTTAAATTCTTTGATTTTTGCCAGGAGAGAGAAGAGGGAAAGTGATGTTTTTATTTGCATTCCTTTTTAGTGTGTTACGGTATCATAAACTGTTGGTATTTCCTTTTTGTTGAATTGTCTCTTTATACCCTTTGTCTGTTTTTCTATTGGATCGTTGGATTTTTTGGTTAATGTGATTTAAGGAAATCCTAGTGATTTAAGGAAATAAACTCTATGTAATGTAAGTTGCATTTAAAGAGTTTTAAATTAACATGTAATTGAGTTTTTTAGGTTTGCTTTCGTGGAACTATTTTTTGTCAGACTTTGGTAGTTAGATTTTTTTTTAAGTGCTCTGAAATAGCTTTATAAATACTACAATTATGTATCCCTTAAACTGTTCTTTGGTAGAATTCAGTTGTGAATTCAGTCTTTATTTTTCTTTCTCCATTTTGGGAATATGTGGTGCAGATAGCTCTTTGACTACTTTCTTTGCTTTTGTTGTTTTCCTATGATTTAGACTTTCGCTACTTTTGGAATATTTTTTTCAATTTATATTTGCCTAAGGAAATCATCTATTCTATCATCTTCAAATTTATTTACATAGAGTTAAGCAAAATCTTCTTTAATTTCCTATGTATTAGTGGTTCTTAAACTTTTTGGTCTGAAGTTTCCTTTAAATGCTTAAAAATTACTGAATATTCTAAAGAGCCTTGGTCTATATCTATAACCTTATAGGTTATATCTACAGATACTGTGAGAAATTAAAACAAATTTTAAGGATAATTCTTTAAAAAATAACCCATTACAAATTGACACAAAAATTTTTTGAAGAAAAACTATGTTTTCTAAGACAAAATTTCCATGAGAAGAGAGGCATTGTTTTACATTTTTTGTAAATCTTTAGTATTTGGCTTAATGGAAAACAGCTGAATTTTCATCTCTGCTTGCAGTCAGTCTGTTGTGACATATTATTTTGTTTGAAGTATGTGAAAAAAATCCTCCCTTTCACAGCTAAAGGTGGAAAATGGAGGAATGTTTTAAGATATGTTCAGATAATTGTACATTTTCCTACTGCTCCGAAACTCTACAAATGGTAGTTTGTTGAGGGTTGGTTGTAGTGAAGACTCTGAAAAACTACAGTGAACGGTTCATACTCAGTTACTTTAAAAACTGTTGGTCTTTGTTGCATCTGAGTGAATCTTTGCCCATGCTTAATTTTATAATATCTTGTAGGTCATTTGTAAAATACTAGTTCATTAACTTTGCTCGTTTCTCAAATGTTTACACATTTTATTTTATAATATAAAAGAATCACACATCAGTGCTGTCAGAAAAGTATTGGGAAATTGTCAAATCCACTGTAGCAGATGCCAGGTATTCCAAAATTCTACTTTCTGTTTGAAAGCTTCAGTTTTTTTTTTATGGTGGTAAAAAAAATACATAAGTTTGCTATCTTAACCATTTTTAAGTGTACATCTCAGTGGTGGTAAGTATATTCACATTGTTGTGTAACAGATCTCTACAACTTTTTCATCTCATAACACTGAAACTCTATACCTACTAACACTAATTCCCTCTTTCTCCATCCCCTAGCCCTTGATAACCTTTCTGCTGTTTCTGTGATTTTGACTACCTTAGATATTTTGTATGAGTGGAATGATATGGTATATGTTTGATTGTTGTGACTAGTTTATTTTGCTTGGCGTAATGTCCTTGAGGTTCATTCATGTTGAAAGCTTTGTTGTTGTTGTTGTTGTTGTTGTTGTTGTTTTTGAGGCAGAGTCTTGCTCTGTCACCCAGGCTGGAGTGCAGTGGTGCGACCTTGGCTCACTGCAACCTCTGCCTCCCAGGTTCAAACAATTCTCCTGCCTCAGCCTCCCAAGTAGCTGGGATTACAGGCGTGTGCCACTACGCCTGGCTAATTTTTGTGTTTTTAGTAGAGACGGGGTTTCACCATGTTGACCAGGCTGGTCTTGAACTCCTGACCTCAGGTGATCCACACGTCTCAGCCTCCCAAAATGCTAGGATTACAGGTATGAGCTACCACGCCCAGCCTCATGTTAAAAGTTTTAATTTTTTATTGCCTATAAATATTATTTGTTTTCTTTGAAAACTTCATTTATTTTTAAGGTAATGTTTGCCTGCCACATATCCAAGTCTGAATAACTATAGTATGTACATCAGTTGTTTTTTCAGGAGAAAAAACTGGGTTCCAGGAAAAAAAAAATGTGACTAATTCACCTTGCAACTAAGTCACACAAGTGCTTAGTCCTTGAGATAATGGTCATTATTTCACTATTTAAATATTCAATATTTGTTCTCAGATATATATTTACTAGTTCTACAGTTTTTCTCATTTTGAAAATTGAACTAAAAAAGCTTACTTAAAGTGGAAATAGGCTAATTTAAGTATTTGTCATAGTAGGGAGTCAGTAGATGATATCTAAAGAAATAGAAGACTGAGAGTATAAAATGAATTTACAAAAAATTAAAATACTTCCAAAATATCTTGCGATCCAGAAAATGAAATAATGAAGACAGAAAAAGCACCATCTATAATACCAATATCAGTAAATGTATAAACTCATCTATTGAAAGAAAAAGTTGCTCAGACTGAAGCATAAAAAAGCAAAACTTAACCAAATTTTATATATAAAAGAAACACCAAAAGATGATTGAGAAAAGTTGAAAAAAAAAAAAGCAATAAAGTATGTTGAAGGTATAGAAAGTAAAGCAAGACTAGGGATCTCAGTAGCAAAGTTCATCCCAGCGGGAGAGCATAAAGCATTACGAAGGTAGTATTTAAAATGGTAAAGCATATGGAGAAGTCCACAGTGAAGATGTAATTATAGGAATCACCATTTACCAAATAAAGTAGCATTAACAAACATAAGCAAAAAAACACAGGAAATAAATGGAAACATAGAAACTTAGTAGTAATTAACTTTATTTCACTTCTCTTAATCCATAAAGTTCAAGTAGACATAAAAAGTAATTTTTTAAAAAATAGGTCTCATTGATAGATACTAAATTCTAGATTCTGAAAACAGAAAATAAACCTCCTTTAGAGGTTTTTATAAAGTTGGCCATATGTTTGGCTATAAGGAAAGCTTTAATAAATCCATGCGGTAGACAGATTTGACATTCATTTTAGCTTCCTAGCAACTGTGTCCTCATCATATAGGGTAATTTTAATTTATTTTCCTACTTGTAAACACTGATTCATACCTTCCATTTGAAAAGTACCGTGCTAGGCCTGAGGTAGATAAAAAAATAAAAACTGTTTTCTTTTTTCAAATAATTTACAATTCCTATGACAGAAACATTTACATAAAGATCTCTAATATGATAAGGGAGAAGTTGAGGGGAATCTGGCTGGGGTATAGTATTCAAAAGCTTTAAAGTTCTAAATGGGTCAACTGATAATAGCATATGCTATGTGAGGCGTACCTCTGTATCTGGAGATAGCATAGTAGGTAAGTGGACAGTTTCTTTAAAAGCCCCGTGTTACACCAAAGTCTTAACATTGGTTACCTCTGGAGTATGGATTGAAGGAGAAGAAATGGGATTCCCTTTCCTTTACACATTTTGTATTCAGAGTTTTTGCGCACCATATATGTGTTGCTTTTGTAATATAGGAAACTTTTTTTTTAATGTCATGTGGTCTATCAGTGTACAATTATCAGTATGCTTGTAATGTACCTAGTACCTACTACCTGGGTACTCCAACCCAATTAGGGGAAGGCAGATCACCAAGAAATGTAAAACAGTCTGTGTAAAGAATTAGGTGAGTGAGGGGAAGTGTGTTTGTCTGATTTTTACTTCTGAGTAAGAATTCTTGACAAATACGATATTCCATTTGTGTGACTTTAAAATAAATTAGTGTCTTTGATCACAAAGTGCTGTATTAATTTCACGTGAACATAATTACCTGCATCATTCATTCATAGTTATTTGTGATAACTTACTTCTCTGATTAACTTCATTTGTTTTGGGGCCTTCATTATCAGGTTTGAACCATAAAATGACTATAAATTTCATTAGTATCTATCCCCAACAAAAACAACTAAAATGTCAACAAGGGCTGTAAATCGTAGATAACATTGATAAGAGCTAAGTAGGTGTTAATTTTTTGAATTTGGCTGAAAGAACTCGAGATTGGAGCTTTAATCGGTCATCCTTATAATTACAGAAAGAACTGGTTGTCTTCTTGGGCGGTGTTGCAGGGTTCTTCTTTACTTTTTACCAAAACTCAAGGAAGTAGCACAAGTTGGGTAAGTATTTCTTCTCTTTGGAGATTTTATACATTTAAATTATGTGAATAGTATTGTACCTGAATTTCAAAAGGTAATTTCCAGAGTCCTTTTAGTTACAGCTAGTGTGCAAATAAAAATAACTAAAATGTTCTTAAAGGTTCATTTTAACTTATGAGAGAAAAAAAGGAGTGAGTAGGACAGTCTAATTAGTGGTATTATTAAAATCAATAGATTCTGTTTTATCCATTCAACTGAAAAGTGGGCTCATTACTTGGGCATTATAGAGCAAATACATTTCTTGATTCATTTTCAGGATATTAAAGCTTTGCTGTGTTTGTGACTCTGCTCCTTCAGATATTTAGTCAGAAAATAAGCAGTAATGTGGCAAGCTGTATCTTGAATTGTGATCTGACCACTGGTTATGAATCAGTGTTTCAGGTGTCAGTGTCTGGTTTGTCAGCCAGCTTTCAAAAGAAAAAGAAATGTCACCATTACTTTTGGGATTTTGAAGCTTTTTACATATTTGAGTGCTTACTATCATTACTCTACTCTTCAGTTATTTGTAATACAAACATTAAAAATTATAATTTGTGACACATAATAGCTACATTTTTTGAATGCTCATTATGTATCCCACATATGTTCTCGGTGCAGAGGATTGTGTCTATATTGTCTCCTTAACGCTGGGATAGCTATTGCTCTGATCTCGCCCTTCCCCCATCATAGATGAGAAAATGAGGTATAAAACAGTTAAGTATAATAATTTGCTCAAGGTCTTACAGCTACCAAGTGGCAGATCTGGGTTTAGAACTTTGGCTTTTTGGCTCTAGAATCCATGTTCTGGCTATTTATGAAAGTTTTTGGTAATTGAATTTGAAGTGCAGTGCTCAAGTAAAATTTAAAATAAAGGTATTCTGAATGTATTTTGTCTACCTCATATTCTACTGTAACCAATATTTTATTACAATTAATGAGTTTCTTTAAAATTAATACAAAACCTATGGGTCTTATGTTTGATGAAAGAAAAGTCCGTTTATAAAATTTAAGCAAATTTTAGTTGTCCACATTTATCACGCAGCCATGCAACATGGTTCTGAACCCCAAATGCCATAGAACATGTTAGTCCTCAGCTTCTCTGATGAGGAAACCTAAAAATCCACATGAATTGAGCATGGATGTGAACATTCTAGATAGTTCCTTCTGTTTTGCTTTTCTAATCCTTTAATTTGCTCCCTCTTCGGCCATTCCAGTGGAAATGACCTGTGAAAGGGTTAAAATTCTGGTTTGATATATCTTAAAGTAAATGGATAATTATGTCTTTCTCCTTTTCCCCAAGGTGAAACGTGGGGCTCTTTCGCATTAATGCATTTCTAGAGCACTGTGTAATTGTTTCTTTCTTCCTACTTATGGCTCAACTTTTATTTGAAATTGAGTGAAGAAAACGGATGAAAGAAAAGGAATGGAGAAGCAATAATAGATTAATAAGGCTTTTTTGAAAGTATCTGAAGACAGCTGGATAGTGATCACTTATTTGATAATTACTGATACTTAAAGATTGAAGGTTGTGGCAGGTACAGATGAAACCAGTAGACAGAGCATCCTATAGGTGGGCAGGTTTGTACGTGATTTAAATGAAATGAAAACTTTGAATTTAAAGATGTTAAATGAATACCTTCTAGTACATAATCGTTAGCACAGGATGGTAACTTTTTTTTTTTTTTAATTGAAAATTTTCACTCTAGAAGATCTTACATGATTCAGAACTCATGATTAAAACTAGTACTGACAAAGGAGGTGAGGTATTTGTGTTTATCAGCCAAGGTTGTATTACTGTGTTACCATGTAGCAATAACCAAAACATAGTTTAAAATTTACCGAACTAATTTTGAAATTTTAGAATTCTCAATGAATTTTTAATTATAGGGAGTCGCTATTTTAATTTTTATCTTTCAAATGACATCTTATTACTATTGATATAGTATTAATAATATAATCATTTCAGATAGGTATAATTTAAAAAAACATAACCACACCATTTTATAGTCTCAGTAAAGACTAAACAAGATTAAAAATGTGGTAAAATGCTTCGTTGTACAGTCAATTCTTAATTTGTATTTTATGACTAATTTTAAAACCTCAGACTGTTTTGCTTCACCCATCGCTACATATTTAAGGGAACGAGAACTAATTTGAATGGCCTAAGTAAAAGGAAGTAAGATTATTTAAAAATCATGTAAGTGTGTATAATGTATTATGACCCCACAATATTCATAAATAACAAAATTTAGAGAAACAGGATGCTCTTTAACTCTGGAATTGGGATTATTGAAAGAAATGTTAAAGAATTCTAGCCTTGTTGATCTGCTCGGTCACCGACTAGATCTGTTATAAGTAAAATGTATTCTCTTTATACAGCAGAATCACATCTTATCCGAGGATAAGATTCTAAGGCTAAAATATAAGCCAAAAAACCAACAGTCACTTCAAGTGAAAACTGCTCTTGAATATTCCTTTAGGAAGATGCTATACAGAAGCTGATCTCTAGCGGAGCCCGTATTTCCTTTGGTGTTAGGAGGAATAACTTTTCCTTCAGTCGAGTTTGAATGGCTTATGTTAAGGGGCCACATTACAGGAGAAATCTGTATAGTTCTTTAAAAATTAGATTCACACTTAGTACAAAAACTTGAGATCCACTTGAGGAAACAGCAGGTTCAAATCTTGTACTCACTAGAGGGCATGTACTCATTGATGGAACACTGAGCAGAGTCACCCATGCTATTCAAAGTTCTTTTTTTTAAAAATTATTCTTGGTTTGTATTGATTTTTTTTTTCAGACAGTAGATGGTTTAAATTGAGTAAATGAAATGCACAGAGGCTGCATGCAATTTCGCTTTATAAGAAATATTTTACATTGGTGCTGCCTCATCCAAAAATCTAGTGAGCCTTTTCTTCTCTAGGGCAGATACCTTCCAGTGGTTTTCTGGAATGGAAAACAGTTACCTACTGGATTGCTGTATCAGTAACATAAACTTACATTTGCTTTTTTCTCACCTCATTTCACCTCGGAAATATATGTGTGTATAGTTTGTTTGTTTGTTCAACAGACCTAAAAGCCTGCTGTGTTCTGGGCATTGTTAAGCTTTGGGTTTAGAAAGAAATAACATGGTCCCTGTCTTCAAAGTTTACGTAGTAGTGGGGAAGACTGACAAGTGAACACGTTCAGTGTAACATGACATATGTTGTGCTTCTTTTCAGTTATCATTCACAATATTCCTTGAGCATTTAAAAAATCAACCCATAAATATTGGTAGTTATTCAAACATTCATTTGTACATGCTTTCAGATTTCTAAAAATAGTCACTCTTTGGGCCAGATAATTATTTGTTGTAGGGGGGCTGTCCTGTGCACGGTAGGGTGTTTAGTAGATGACTAGCACCCTGCCTCTAGTTGTGACAACTAAAAATATCTCCAAACGTCACCAGATGTCCCCCAGAGGACAAAATTCCCTGTCTCCTAGAGGAAGTATCAGTGTCCTAGAGGAAGGGAAAGGCAGGTGAGATGGTAGGGCTACTCCCAAGAGATGACTTGGAAAGGGACACCAGAAGATACTACTCAGCAGGGCATGAGGAGGAAGCTAGGGGGTTTTGGACAGGGTCTAATTTAGATCGTGAAGGGCCTAACGTGACTCCTGTCAATGGCTAACACAAGTCTGTTTAAGATAAATTCTATAAAGCATTCATCTTAAAAATAAAACATAAATTTATATAATAATCATCAGGATAAATTCTAGGACCTTTGCAAAGATATTTGGAAGTTGAGCTTTGCTTGTGTTGTATGTCTTCATATAGAGTTGTATCTTTGTCTTGTCTGGTTCCATTATGCTTTTCTCTTGTGTGTCATTTTGCTGTTATGCATTGTTATGACATCATCATTTTCTTCCCTTTTCCATCAAGTCCTTCTGCCAACAAAGCTCAGTCTCTGAGCTCTTGCTTTCGCTGCTTTCTTCTTGGAAAAACTCTGTCCGTCGTCGGCCTGCTGTTGCATATGTAAAGTCTGATCCTGTTTCAGCTGTCACTGTATGTGTTCCTGTTGCATGCCCTTTGCCACAATAATTATGTTTTCTTTGCCATGAATACGTTGGTGGGGAGGTTGATTACAGTAGAGAAAAGTGGGACTAGATTTTGGAAAATAATAACTAACAAAATGTTGCCAACTATAGTGATTGCATTTTTTTTTTTTTTGCAATATTCCATGTCATGTCATTGTATTTATATTCAATTGCTATATCTTATTTGGTTTCTTGTTTGTATCTTAGCTTAGAGCTAACCATCTACAGTGTGTATAATGACAACAAATTAAATAATTGATTTTTGTCATTTTGTTAAATATATGTTCAAATTTGATAACATTTGCAGTACATCATTTCTGTTCAGGAAGTTATCTGTGCCCAACATACAGCTTTATGTTTAATTTGTCTTTTGATTGACAATGCTACTTCAGGCAAAGACTTTGTAGGATACAGTTACAATTTCTATTGTGATTTTTATTATGATTCCACAAATAAATTCCATGTAATATCTCAAAATTTTCATTGACTCCACTAATAAATTTTATTATTAATCCTAAATTTTGTTTAAGTTCACACTGCTAGCTAAAAAGATGTAAAAGGGAGCAGGTTGAGGCAAACTCTATTTTAAATGTGAAGCTCCTGAATAGAGTTACTGAGATTACAAATAGTGAATAAGTTATCATAAAGTTGGGTAAGATAATTTCTAATGACAAGTTAATTTGATTTGAAATATTTTAGCAAATGAAATTCTCTGTAGGAAATATTTATAACAGATTTTTATGATCTTTAGATTACAATTCAGTAGACTTTAGAGGTTTTAAAGCCTTTAAACTTTTCAATACCATGGGAATGTTACTTTTTATTCTTAGTTAACAGACTAAACAGAAATTTAAAGATGTCAAGGTACAGAGTAAATGTATATTTAACATAAATTTTATACTACTTTTGCTAATCTTTTCCTTACCTAGTTAAGAAAATGTAATAGCTAGCTAAGTACTTCTGAACCCACCCATAACAACTGTCTTCCCGTTCTTTTTGTAGTTCCTCATTAAATTGCTGAAGCTTTATAGCATCTGTCTTTAGTTACAGTTTCTGACAAAGATAAAAGAATATGGGACTTAGTGTTTTCTGTTTCCACAACTTGTTGTTAACAGCATAACTACTGAATAAGGAAATACTTCTGAAAGCACAAAATCAGGTTTAGAGAATGTTTATTAGTTGGAAAATGCACTTGTTATCTACCTGATACTGTTTATTACATATGTAAGAGTATTGCCTTTGTGTACATAGCATTTTACATAGTCGTGTATAGTCTAGGATAAATTCCAAGATGCAGAACTGCCAAGCCAAAGTATACATGCATTTGTAAATTTGCAAATATAGCATTACCAATTTTTCTTTTCTAGGAGTAGTTCCAATTTATATCCCACTTGCATATGAGGCCTTTTTAGTCTATAGCCTCACCAACATAGTTTTGAAAAAAAAAATTTTCCCATTCTGATGGGTAAAAAAATATTTCAGTTTGGCTTTTCATATGTATATATATATTTATTTTATATTATGATGGAAGTTGAGTCATTTTATTTTGTTTTCTATGAATTGTGTATTCATATATTCTAGATATTTTTCAATTTCTAAAGTAGAAATTGTTACTTTATAATAGAGAAAAAAGAATTTGAGAAAATCTGTTTGATTTATTGTTAACAATATAAAATTGTCCTTAATTCTTTTTGAATACGCATATATGTGAGTATCACATGAAGGTTTTTTTCTTTTTCAAAAATGAAGTTCGGCAGTAATCAGTCCAAACCAGAGTTCACGGTGGACCTGAAGGGGGCAACAATTGAGATGGCTTCCAAGGATAAATCCAGCAAAAAGAATGTATTTGAGGTAATACATTTTTTTCTAAGTATAACACGTTCTAAACTGTAGTAATTGGATGTTCTGTTTTTTGAGCTATTTTGAGAAATAGTCTTTCATTGTGACTAGTTAAGGCAAAGTTGGTGATTAAGTTAGATGGTATTGTAATTTAAGAAAACTGGTGTAAAAACTGGCTTTATTTGCATAAGTTGTTTGAACTCAGACCGTATATTACAAGCCTTTGTTTCACAAATCCTGTCTTTTCCCAGCAATAATAAAAAGGATGTGGTTCTCTTTACTTACCAAATCTAATATTAAAAAGTAAATTAAGGGGAATGTTGATAATGGGGGAATGCATGTGGGGGTGGGCAGGGTGTGTATGGGATATCTCTATGTCTTCTCAATTTTTCTAGAACCAAAAACTGATCTAAAAGTAAAGTTTTTTTTTTTTTTAAACCTTTCCATTTTATCTTTCAAACCCTCCCCAGCAATATATGATCTGTATTAGTTACTTATTGCTGCATAAGAGACCACCTCAAAACTTAGTAGTTTAAGAAAAGAACATTTTGTTTGCTCAGCCTGACCTGGGCTGAGCTGGGTGATTTTTCTTCTTATCTCACTGAGGACTATTCATGAGGCTTCAGTCATCTAGTGGCTTGATTGGAACTGGATGGTATAAGGTGACCTCATGGCTAGTAGTGGTGCCCGCCGTTGGCTAGGCCGCCTTGTCCACAAGATCTCTCATTCTCAAAGGAGCTACCCTAGGCTGCATCAAGTGACAGCTTCAGGATTCCAAGAGGGTGTGAGGGTGGAACCTGCAAGGCTTCTCAAGACCTAGATTTGGAAGTCACACATTACTTTTAGAGTATTCATTGGTTAAGACTGTTCAGGAGACTATCCAAGTATTCAGAGTTGTGGGAAGAGAGGCAGCCTATTGACAGAAGAGCAACAATGTCTGTTCCATTCCAGAAGGGTGTGATTACAGAGATCCAACCAGAGACGACAACTGCTTTTGTGGACAGCCTTCAAGATCCCAGCCTCTTTTTGTAGTCTCATGTCTCAGGCCTTTCCTGTTTTGTTGTGTAGACAGATTGGTTTAATTGCTATTTTCCAAGTGGAGCCCAGGTTTTCCGGTCTGATTTTTACTCTTTATTGTTCTGCCTCGAGCACCAACCCGTGCCAATCTCTCCATGCCAAATGCTCCCTTTCTTCCAAGACTCATGACAACCATCACCGTAATAATGAGGCTGCTACTTTATTTACAACAATAAATATTTATTTTTAAATAAATATTTAAAAATAATATTTATTTTAGTGTACCTGTGTTATCATTTGTCAATTATTTCTCTCATTAGATAATTACAATTTTTTTTTCTTTTTCCCTGAAGTAGAGAGACTATGTTTTTCCTTTAAATAACCTGTAACAGAGCAGAGTATCTTATGTGCAGTAAACATTCAATATTGGTAAACTGGCTTGACCAACTCCAGAAGATTGCATGAAAGAAGTCACTATTTCCTGAATTAGCCTTGTAGTTTCAAAAGGTAATCAAGAATAAAAATGGTTTCATGGTCAAGTAAATTTGGGAAGCAGTGTATATTTTATTCCTATATTCCCTAGAACATCAAAAGCCTGTGACATCTTGAAGGAGAGAATCTAGTTAGATTTTCTTCAATCCAGTATTTTCCAGGTTAATATTATATAACTTTTTCAAAAATTTATTTTTTGAGGGCACCTTTTAAAAACGTTATTTGTGAAACTGTTTGAGGAATACATCTTTCAGAATGTTGTTTGGGAAACATTGCCATATCTTCCTCTAGGAAAAAAAAAATCAGTTTTTAATCAGAAAATGGGAGGAGTGCTTTCCACAAATGTGTCAAAATTCTTCCTCACTTAAGTGTAAGAAACCTTGCAAAACAGAGATTATACATAAATTAGTTATTGCCTTCGTATAGAATAATACATAGTATTCTTTCTTCAGCTCATGATCTGACACTTAATTTAGTAATACTTCTGCCCAAAAGGGGTGTGACATTTATGCCTGCTCTTTGTACTAAGCCATTATATTTACCTACTAAGTAGGAAATATTGAAAGTCTTTATGTATTCTTTCTTCTGTATTTTTTAGCCAGAGAGAAAAAAATTTCTCAGGTTGTGTAAAAATATCAGAGATTTTATTTCTTTATTCTAATTTAGAATGCACCACTTTGATACTTGAACGGATTTTTAAGTGATAAACGTACAAGTTTCAGCAGGTTTTATGGCATTTGTGTGATGGTGTTTGGGATCCTAAATTATTAGATTTTATGAGAATTTATTGTGAGAAACAACTTTGTTTTTTTATTCAACTGATATTATTTCAAACCAAAAAGGTATTCCATAGCTGTGTAGTACTTTAACCTTACATCATTGTTACATAATATATGGCAGCTACTCTTGGTGGTTTTGTTAACTTTGAATTAAAGGTATGCATGTATTTTGCTGAAAGCACAAACCAACCATACTCTTTTTCTCCCTGCTTTTCTCTAAAGCTGAAAACTCGACAAGGGACAGAACTGCTAATTCAGTCCGACAATGACACTGTTATTAATGATTGGTTTAAAGTTCTTAGTAGTACAATCAATAATCAGGTATGTCTTTGACTTAGGTAAAATTTTTACTTCAGAGCTTTTTTTTTTTTTTTTAAATTGCTTATTGTATATCCGGATTGCAATCTATATGTGAAAAGACACTTTATATATGTTTTGACAGAGGTGGAAAAAACAATGGTCAATTTAGCAGCCCCCCAGGCCTGGTGAATGATTTAACATTCTCACTTATGTGATGTTTGCTACCAGTGGATTTGAAATAATGTTCCCATCAGGCATTGGCTGAAAAAAAAATAGTTCAAAAAGAAGGGGTAAATAGTGCTTAGTACATAGTATTTATTCAATAACTGAGTGAGTTGGAAATAATACTATTTGGTGGAAGAAGTCTGAGGCGAGCTTGTGAAATGAAAGAAGCTGTAGGCTTTTCATTAGCACTTTTTCTTTTCTAGTGACCGTTCTCTAGTTTTTCTGCCCCTCCCCTCCAAGCTATTCATACCCTTGTGTTCCTGGTATATTTCTTCTTCTTTGTATACAACAACCAGAAAGAATCCCAGGCTTACATTCTGCAGGTATATTAGTAAGAACATTAGTAAGGAGCTGGAGGCTGTACTTTTTTTATTTGAAACAGGATCTCATTATCACCCAGGCTGGAGCAGTGGCACAATCATAGCTCACTGCAGCCTTGAACTCCTTGGCTCCAGCCATCCTCCCATTCAGCCTCCCAAGTAGCTGAGACTACAAGTGTGCGCCACCGTGCCTGGCTTGCACTTTTTTATACTCTGTATTCTCCTTTTCGCCTTCTGCCATATGGGGACATGACTCTTCATTGAGGATCATATTATATTAATAACAGAGAAATGAAAGATACTATTTATGGGAAGTAAAAGAGAACTTTACCTCTTCTAGCAAATTAGTTATGAAGCTATATATAAATTCTTCCTTTGGAGTTTATAATATTGCCTGATATTTCTGAATCTTGTCCTTTCTTTTCTGTTTATTCCTGAAACCATGAGGGCAGGCCTTTATATCTTAATACCAAAATAAGAGTAACGTCCTGAACAGTTTTTTTCCCTATTTAATCTCACCTGTCACTGATTCATCCTTAATGCCGTTGCCATATGAAACTTCCTAATGTCAATTTTCTAATCCCCTGCGGCTCAGAAACTTTCTGTGATTCATTAAAATTCAACAGTGTAGGCCCAATCTATCTTTTCAAAATGTACCTTCGATTTTACCCAATATGGACTTTCAACTCTAGTCACAGTAGTCTGTTCACTGTCTCTTGAAAGCAAGTATGTGTGCATTCATTTAACAAATATGTGAATGCCGTCTGCACTGGGGCCATAGCAGCACACAGTCAGATACTGCACTTTCCTAGGCTGAGGTTATAGCCACAGACAGATGATTATTCAAGACAGATAACAGTTAATAAAATGAAATGTGATGAGTGTTATGATGGTAGGAGGTGTACAGCATTCTGTAAAAATACTGATTGGGGCAAACCTAGTGTATTAGTTAGGGAAGGCCTTGCAGAGAAAGTAGATTTTTGTAATTGAGACCTACAGGCTCAGGGAATAAGCCAAGTGAAGAGAGATGATTTTATATATACGTACACACATACACACACACACACACACGTACACACGTTTCTTTTGTTGTTGTTTTAAGACAGAGTCTTGCTCTGTCACCCAGGCTGGAGTGCAATGGCATGATCTCAGCTCACAGCACCCTCCGTCTCCCGGGTTCAAGTGATTCTCCTGTCTCAGTCTCCCAAGTAGCTGGGATAACAGGCACCCACCACCACACCTGCCTGAGTTTTTGTATTTTTAGTAGAGATGAGGTTTCACCATGTTGTCCAGGCTGCTCTTGAATTCCTGACCTCAAGTGATCTGCCCGCCTTTGCCTCCCAAAGTGCTAGGATTACAGGTGTGGAGCCACTGCAGCTGGCCTGTATTTTTGATTAAGAAATTTTAAAATACATACTGTTTCCAAAGTGTCAGAAGATACCAAGGACTAAATGTAGCAAGAGGTGCAAGAACTTTGCAGGGAAAATTACAAATCTTTATTGAGAGACACTGAAGAAAACCTAAGTAAATGAGAAGTATATCCTGTTCATGCATTTAAAGATTCAATAATACAAAGATATAACATTCTTCCAAATGATTTATAGACTTGAGATTTTTGAATCTCATTTAAAATCCCAGTAGTTTTTCTGGTAGAACTTGAAAAGCTTATTCTAAAATTTATATAGAAATGCAAAAAGCTAAGAATACCTAAGATACTATTGAAGAAGAAAGAAAAAGGACTTGCACTATCATACGTCGTCTTTGAAAAGCCATATTCCTTAATAAAGTGTGGTATCCATGCAGGGATAGGCATACGTACCTCTGAAACCATGAAGAACCTAGAAACAGACCCACGTACCTGTGGACACGTTTTGCCAGATAGAGCACTGTAGAGGAAGCAAATGGTGCTGGTGCAGCTGGGAATCCAAGAAAAAACTGGAACCCTTCCTTACACCATCCACAAAAATGAATTCCTGGTGGAGTAAAGATCTCCATGTGACGGCAGAGCAAAGGTTTTTAGTTTTGAGAACTCAGTCATTCTTTAGTCTGTACAAGTGACCTTAGTTAAGTTATAGATGAGCTCTAGAATTTCTTTTTTTCTGTTTTTTTTTTGAGACAGAGCCTTACTCTCTCGTCCAGGCTAGACTGCAATGGCGCAATCTTGACTCACTGCAGTCTCTGCCTCCCAGATTCACACAATTCTCCTGCCTCAGCCTCCCGAGTAGCTGGGATTCCAGGCGTGTGCTACCACGCCTGGCTACTTTTTGTATTTTTAGTAGAGGCGGGGTTTCATGATGTTGGCCAGGCTGGTCTCAAACTCCTAACCTCAGGTCATTTGCCTGCCTCGGCCTCCCAAAGTGCTGGGATTACAGGTGTGAGCCACCACGCCTGGCCGCTCTATGATTTCTTTCAGTTGACAACCATGAGTCTGGAGGATGAGTCTTGTCCTGTTGTTACAGGGCAATACTCTTGTCAGGTCCGTGTGTAGAAGTCTTGTACTGTTGTCAGAGAATGTAGCTCTATTGTGTTTTTCACCATAAATTATAGCCTTACCTTTTAACTGTTAGTGTCACTAAAAGTTGATTAAAATTAGGCAAGGTAGCGTCATCATCAGTGTAAACTAACATTATCCTGTGAATTTTCAGCAATAATTTCTTTTTTAAAAAAATCAAAATTGATGCCATGTAGGGAGAGAAAAAGTATTTATCAAATATCTAAGTCATACATACTGTATGTTAATTGGTTTCCTAAAATTGTTTGGAAGAGTCATTTACAATAGTCATTGTAAGAATTGTGCCATTCCAACTATAGTAATACTAGAAGTGTAATATATGTTTGGGAAATATCTAACCAATAGGCAGTAGACACTGATGAAGGAATTGAAGAGGAGATACTCCCAGATTCACCAGGAATAGAAAAGCATGATAAAGAAAAGGAACAAAAGGATCCCAAAAAGCTTCGTTGTAAGTTGTCCTTTTCCTATTTTGCTAAGGATTTGAGCTTGTTCTCTTAGCATTTTGAAAGTTTTAAATACATATATAAAAGCTGAATGGAATGTCCAATGTTACAAAAAGGTTATGCAGTTAACCAAGTGCAGTCTCATTGTATCAGCCGTCTTTCTTCTTAACTCATTATTGTCGTTTTTCAGCCTAATAGTATGCATCCTGTGGCATCTCATTAATTTTAAGGTGTTGTGCTGCTTTCAGAGAAGAAGTATAGTGCATTTCTGTTGAGGCCTCTAGCAAGCTGAACTTTACTGATTTAAAAATATATACTTACTGTTTAAGATTCTACATAGAATCTTACACCTTAAGAAGTCAAAAGTCATGGAATATGTACCGTAATTTCCTACTGGACACCAGGCATCCATCTCTGGACTAGGGTGTGTCTGTGCATGTAAACAGATGCATGCGTTCCTATCTCCAGATCTTACTACAGAAAGGTGCATAGTGAAAGACAGCAGCTTTAAGAAAAGCATTTTCTAATGTTGGCCCCTTGTGAATTACATTGCTTAAATAGACCATTAGCTGTGTGACTTGGTACTTTGTTCAGTCCATTTTAACAAATCCACGTTTAAGAACTTTTTGGCCTTCATATTAACTGAATGATTAGAAAATCAGTTCTACTTTTCTGTATTTCTAATGAACTTGAGGCCTATTACTGACATTGTCAACAGGTAGCAATTTAACATAAAAATGTGATTATTTTTTATTCTATATTATAGATTCTTCATGCCCTCAACTTTCCCCAAATAGACTTACTTTCAAGAAATATACCTTTTGAATTTTTGTTACTATAACAGAAAAATAAATCAAGACTCAAGGCAATGGAGGACATTTTTCGTGTAGTCCCATTTGTAGCTCAAAGTACAAATAATTATGATGAAAGTTAGCTTAAAGTACAAGTATAATAGTTATGATAATTATATGTCTATATTTATATCTCGATATATATCTGTGTGTATCTCCAGTTTTCTTGTTCAGTGAAGATAGGGATTCTTTTGTTTGTTGTGTATTTTATGTATTTTTACTTTTTGGTGGTCATTTTATCTTCCAAAACTAATGGATAATCAATAAAGATAAGTAGTTAATAATTTATGAAATAATGAATGTGTTGGAGTAAATTAAGGATGTCTTGGCAGATATACCATAGAAGGTATGGTTTTCATCTGTTTTTAGTGATAAAAATGAAATGTTTGGTTTAGTTTATAACTTTGAAATGGGTTCTGTGTTAATGTGATTCTTCACATCTTGTCCTTAAACCTCATTGAAGTTAAAATAAGTGAATTGTACTATGATCTTGACATATGAGGTTAATATGTTTTGCATGCTGGCTGGAAAAACTTGTATCAACAAAACTTTTACAAATGCTTATTACCTGTCCTTTTGTCTTAAGCCTTTAAAGTATCTAGCATAGATTCTTCAGAACAGAAAAAAACCAAGAAAAACTTAAAGAAGTTTCTTACACGACGCCCCACTTTGCAAGCTGTTCGTGAAAAAGGTTATATTAAAGGTTGGTAGAAGTATTGTTGATAATAATAAATGTTGGCCTACATAAATAAGATGTTTCAAATTACCATTTTCAAACAGTAAGAATATTCTTTATTCAAGTATTTAAGTACAGTTATTAAAAGACATTAAGTAATTAAAATAGATTTTTTAAAAAGTTTATTTTAACTAAAGCAGTGGACAGACAAATAACAAACTAAACTTTTAGGAAAGCCTATTTCAGAGGAACTACATGGATGTGATGGGTGTCAGATTTTTAGAAATTGTGACAATGAGAAGTTTAGTTTTGAGATGCAAAGATCACAAGAAATAAGAAATTTTGAATATCACTAATAGTAGAAAGAAAGAAAAATGAACGAATAATTTTTACCTTTAGCTGTCATTTAAGGTAATTGAAAAATTAGCATAAGGTGCTTTTTTCTAACTAATTTATTTACTTGTTATTTCATTTATAAGCACTATAATGGACTAACAATCTTTTTTTATAGGAAAATATTCTTTAAAAATCACATTACTTGTGTATGCTTTCAGTTCTTACAAGCATGTTTAATTCCAAAGATGAAATTTTCTAATACATGACTTAAAACAATGGCATTTATTCATAAATAAAATAAAGATAATATAGTCTATAATGTATATATCTGTCAGATTGTTATGAAGCTTCTAACAAAGGCCATCTATTTGTGAAGCATCTGCATTAAAACACATAAGCAAATTTTATTAAGAAGGTATTTAAGGCCAGGTGCAGTGGCTCACATCTATAAACCCCCCATTTTGGGAGGCAGAAGGACTGCTTGAGTACAGGAACTTGAGACCAGATTGGGTAACATAGAGAGACCCTCTCTCTACAAAAAATTAGTTGGGTATGGTGTCACACACCCTTATTCCTAGCTACTTGGGAGGCTGAGTGGGAGCATCACTTAAGCACAGGAATTAGAGGCTCTGTCTTAAAAAAAAAAAAAAAAAAAAAGTATTTAAGACTTCTAGGAAGAGACTAGCTAATTAAGTAATTAAAATTAGCAACTTTAAGAGTTATGGATAACAGGTACTCTCCAATAAAGCATATAAATTTGTATGATGAGTTTAGAGTCTTTAAAAACTTAAAAAAAAAAAAAGCCTGGCAAATAAATGAATAGAAACTGTTGCTCATTTGTTCACCAGGCCTTTTCCCTGAGAAATATAAACTGTTGTCACTTTATGTCCTTATCACTTCACACTGTTTGTTTTCCTGAACGTTTACCACTAGTATGGAATTTCAAAACTGTTGGGTTGAAAGATTAATAGAAGAGTCTTTGAAATATATTTTGTGAAATCGAATGTTGATGATACGTGATGGGTGGGCATATGCTTATTTTAATAGTTTTAAAAATAGTCGAGTATTTACTAAGTGCTAGGCACAAGCCTAGGTGCTATGAATACCTGTTGGTGTTCAGGAACTACATGGTCCTTGCCCTCATGAAACTTATACTCAAGTGGGAGGTAGACAAGATAATTGTGAAATAGTAACAAATACTATGAATCTAACACAGTAATAAAATAGGATGTGTCTGGAATTGGGTTCTCTTAGGCAAGGATGGTCAGAGGGGTTATTAAAAGTAGGTGACATTTTAGTTGAGACCAGGAGTGATAAGAAGGAGCCAAATTGGGTGGAAAATTGCTTTCTGAAAAAGCAGTAGAAAGTACAAAGGTTCTCAGGCAAGAGTGAGTGAGGGTGTTCATGAGTTTGGAAATGAATTGTTTGAAGTGAAAATGGAGAAGTAGGCAAGATGCATATTGCATAAGGTATAGGGCCATGTTAAACAATATTTGGTTACACTGGATGTTTCTGTTGCACTCTGAATGGTTAGCCATTTCATGAACTGAATTTTAGCAAGGTGATTGACTTTTTAAAAATAAATCTTTTTCAGATCAGGTATTTGGATCCAATCTTGCTAATCTGTGTCAAAGAGAGAATGGCACAGTACCAAAGTTTGTGAAGTTATGTATTGAACATGTTGAAGAATATGGTAAGAGAAGGATTTTGATTTTTTTTTTTTTTTTTTACATTAAGCAAACCAGCTTCTTGTTTTGCCATCAAAATTCCCAGAATTTTTATGATTTTGAGTGATGCAACCAAAAGTTCCCTGTAGTCCTAAGCGGTTAAGAAAATAATTTTGTTTGCAAAAACACATGTTTATACCTGTTTCAAATAGGACCTCTCCAGGCATCTATTGAATGCTTGGTACTCGCAGTTAATTAAGTATATGCTTTTCTTTGAAGCCATTTCATTTAAGCATTTGCTTAAAATGAAGAAGGTAGTGATTGTGAAATTGAGTTTATTTTTAAGAAATAATCTGACAGTGTGTAAGGTCTGAGGAGATTATGTTTACTTACCAAGTTTCTTCTGTTCTAAAAATCAGATGACATTTTAAACTGTTAGGTCAACCACAAATGTCTCATGAGATAAAAATTTTTATGTCATTTTCTGTAAAATATGACAAACTAATTTCTATTGTGGCTAATTTAAACATAGCTATAATATTTATACTAGTATTATATAAATAGTAGTATATTGATTGTAATCACATTAACTTATCTCTCTATCATGAAAAAATTTTGTACAATTAAAACATGTAATTCAATTTGTAATTTCTGCCAGTCTCTTGTCCCATTGACTCTTCTTGTCAGCATGGCAATAGGGATGCCACACTATTGTCTTAATTTGAAGCTAAATGAATAGTGTACATTCGAATTTGTACATTATTATCATTTAATGAATACCTGAAATTTCGGGGCTTAACTGTATGAATTTCAGATGATTCTGTTTCATGTGTAAAAGAAAATAATAAATTATAGCAAATTTTGTATTGTTTTTATAGAACCATTAGTTTAGTGGTTATATTAAGTTTACTTATTAGAAACATTTAATATGACAGATGCTTTCAATAAAGTTTTTACAATGTGTGCGTTTACATTATTAAATGGTGTGTAAAATATGCATGGGCCGATTTTACCTGCTGGCTTCCTTTAATTTTGAATTATCCCCAGATGTTTTCAGAAATGTATTTGAAATTGTTAGTGTTTTAAGATTAATGAAACCACTTCCTTGAGCTGATTCACAGTCTATATGATGAGCAGAGTAGAATTACTGCTGTTTATTAAACAGAATTCAGAGCGAATCTCCATCTCTCTCCCCTGCCAAGCATCTACCAGAAGCCATTTAGAGAAGAAGAATATTTGCCCATTTGATTTTAGGCTAATGCTAATGAGTGAGAATTCTGACACATGCAAACATGTTCAGAAGAGGCAAACACGTACTTTAAACACACACAAATTATTATTGTCTCTTAGGTTTGGATGTTGATGGGATATACAGAGTAAGTGGCAACCTCGCAGTGATCCAGAAGCTAAGGTTTGCAGTCAATCACGGTAAGATTATATTTCCTGTTGTTATTCAAATGCATCACTCATAACTTTTTGAACTGGCTTAAAGTAATTTTTTAAAATGTCCAATTCCTGCTGTTTTTCAGATGAGAAGTTGGACTTGAATGACAGTAAATGGGAAGATATTCATGTCATTACTGGAGCACTCAAAATGTTTTTTCGAGAATTACCAGAACCTCTTTTTACATTTAATCATTTTAATGATTTTGTTAATGCAATTAGTAAGTATGCAATTCTACTCAGTTTTTTCTAGATATTGAAAATTCTTTGCACAGATTAAGCCACCCTATTTTTTCATCTTACTTTAAGCAAGTATTTTCGATTGTTTTACTCCAAACATTTTAAATGTGACCACCAGGTGTCACTGTGTATTACCAAATATCAGCTTCCAAACTGTGACATTGCTTTCAGTTTCATAAGAATTTGCTGTAAAATATCTCGTTATTATCTTTTTTCAGAGCAAGAACCAAGACAGCGAGTCGCTGCTGTTAAGGACCTAATCAGACAGTTGCCAAAGCCAAATCAGGATACAATGCAGATTCTTTTCCGACATCTCAAAAGGTAGGAGGACTGCCCAGTCATGGGATGTGGTATAGCACAAGGGGAAGCAGGAAGGCCTGTGGGGCCAGTGTCATTCAAACCTAGGTTTGGATCCCAGCTATGCTACTTGCTGTCTTTGTAACTTGAAAAAGTAACTCGCTGAGCTCCTTGTAGTATCAGTCTGTCATGGGTAAATGATTTGCTATAATAAAGTAGATATTATATGTGAAGTATTTATGTAATGCTTAGCACATAGGTGTTCAGAAATTGTTGCTAAAGTTAATATGAAGATGAGATTGGGTATTAATTGAGGTGTATTAAGTTACCTTATAATAAAGCCATCATGGTTCTAAGTTACTACATAACCACTTTAATAACCGAGTTCTTTCATCTTATAGAAAGGACACTAGAATACTAAAACAAAAAATCCCAGCTAGAGAGGTTTTTTTTTAAAGAAATAACATAAAATGAGTAAAATAGAAAGTTTAATCTCCACACCCTAATGAGATTTTTTTCCCATCAATTTAATGGAACAGTCATTGTTACCTGAATTGTAACTCATACTTAAATGTTCTATTTTAAAAACTAAGCTAAAATATCACACAGTTAAAGCTTGTTAGAGTATGCTTAATTGTACCTTTCAGCTGTGTTTATCAAAAATAAAGCTTCATATGGCATTTAGGCATAATTCTGCTTGGTTAAATAGTTTATGCGTCACGTTAGGAAAATGAGCATTAATTCTCTTTTTAAAATGCAGACTGTTAGGTTTATAATACCATTTGAAGAATTTTCCCTCTCTTTTATTTTCTCTTTTAACAACTTCTTTCTTTCCCTTCAGAGTTGTAGAAAATGGAGAGAAAAATCGAATGACCTATCAGAGTATAGCAATTGTTTTTGGTCCCACTCTATTAAAACCAGAAAAAGAGACTGGTAATATAGCAGTTCATACTGTATACCAAAATCAGATTGTAGAATTAATTCTTCTGGAACTGAGTTCCATCTTCGGACGCTGATTCTTACTGAAGACAACCTGTGGAATAGAAGCTGGATTCCATCAGATTTCAAATGTTTATACACAATGTATTTTATTTTTTGGACCAAGCAGTGACTCTAATTTTGCACTTTTTTTTTGAGGGATCAGAAGGGAAGGAGAGAGTCAAGATGTGTGTTAGGCCCTCACATTTGCTGCTTTGTTGCAAGTTGATATAACTGCGTGTAATTATGAATTCATTTTATCCTGAATGTTTGCGTTTCATACTCTGAATTTCAGTAAAAATCAAAACTTAAAATTCTAACCAGTCATATACACTGGATAATTTGGTAAGAAAACTGTATTTTTTCCCTGAAATTGGATAATGTAGACTTTCTTCTCAAGATTCATGACTTGATAGAACAAAATACTTACTATCAGTTATGTTGAAAAGGCTCTTGGGCATTTTAAACAAAATGAAGTATATCCATTTTGAAACCTGTGTATTTCTTTTTCGGGGTTTCTGCATGCAGTGGCAGTCTTAAGTGCCCAAATTCATCATAACCCCAAAATAACCTCTTGATGAAGGCTTGCTGTCTTTTACTGTGTTACACAGCATCCTTACTGGATATCTTAGTTGCTTGTTTGGGCAGCACACTAATATTACTTAAAACACTGTGATATACTGGAGTTTTAGTTAGCTTAAGTCAGTTCAGGGCATTTTAGGGCTGTCTTGCTATACTGAATTGTAGCTAACAATCCTAATTATATCTAGTACCATACTGAGTTCTTGGTATGACCCTGTGGAAACACACATTATTTTATGTAAATATAGGCTAAAGACTTAATGTCCTTTAGCTTGTGTATATAATTGTGTTGTATAGTCTCAGAGTACATTCTAACCCTACATTTCTAATCATGTTATTGGTAATCTTTTCTGTGAATATTAGGTTTCCTCCAGAAATAGGCCGTTATTTGGGAAAGTTAACTGTGTGCACTTTTAGATATTAATTACATTTACAGGCAAATCACTGTCATGAGAATGGTACTGGAAAAATACTGAATAGACTTGCTAAATGGCACATGCACTACAAGAGGAACCTTTTAGGTTATTTAATATGTACAGAAAACATTAGAAAAAATTTATTACAGAATTCTAATTCCAGTATGAATAGTGGAAACCCATCTGTAAATTAGATGATGTCGGATGGAAAATGACATTGCTAAATTGGAGAATTTCTTTTTACCTACTAATGTAGATTGCTTTGTATAATAAAACACAGGGTTTGGAAGGTTTTGTTACAGGGAGCATGGTCTGTTGAAGATTTTTAAAATGTATTTTTCTAGATTAACTTCTGTACATGAAATGTCTAATAAAACTATAAGAGGTTTAGAGATTTTTCCATTGGAAATGTGCATTTTGTTTTTTAATTTTTTTGTTTTTGCATTTACTGGCATACTCTTATACCTCATTTTTAAAAATCAACTGAATCCAGTATTTCCTGTGGCAAATAACACTTTCCTCATTCATACTTTTTCTCCTCTCTTCCATGCCAACATTTCTCCACCCCCAACATACACTTTTTATTTCTCCATCAATATTTGAAAGTGAGTGATTTGTGACCAGGATTTTTTTTTTTTCCTTAGGGTTGCATTGATAATTTACAGATTGCCTTCCTTGGGAACAAGTATTTTTTTTCTATGATCTGTCTGAAAACCTCTCACCTGAATTTTGTGGTAGAAATTCTGTATTTGTTGTTGTGAGCGTGTTAAATTGATAACAAACCAAACTACTTGATAGCTAAAGCAGATTGTTCTGGGTGGGGAGAAAAAGCCCTAAATCAGGATGTTTATATTTGCCTAAAGATGTCCTTAATAACACAATATGCTTTAGATCTTGCTTATATAATGATTGTATACCAGGAAAACAATTAGACTCAAATCAGTGATGTTCTTGCTCTTGGTGTCCATGAACATATATCAAAGATTAAAATTGTCCTGTGTTTCTTGTTTCAAGGTACATGTGTGTGTATGTGTGTGTGTGTGCGTGTATGTGTGAAGTCTTAATTGTTTTATTCTACAGCTAATCAGTTTATTGTAATATTGTATGTACAGTGAGATTAATGTCTTGTGTTTTCATCCTTTGTGAATTAAAAATTCTCACTTGTTTTTGTAATAACAAAGCTAGTAATATTTTCCTGTCTTGACAGCTTGGTTTTATAGTAGAAAATATATTAAAAGCTGAAATAAATTATCAATTTTATTTGTAAGTCTTCCTTTAGAATGTCATTGAAAAAGGTAGTTGGAGATTTAGAAAAGAAAATATATTTAAATACACTGTCACATTCCAGTTAGAAGAAAAACACTTATTTAAATTGTATAGAAATAAGAAATTTTACCCTTTACTCTGGAGAAAGTAAGTTAATTATTAAATATCTCCAAAGAATGATGTTTGTATTTTAGATAGAGACAAATCTATAAATTGTTTTTTCCTTATGTGAAAAGCACAAATGAAATAATTTGGTGAAACTTTGGACTTAGTGGTAGATGGGTTGTATGTGTGTTTATAACATATACACACAAACGTGTGTGTGTGCTACGTGTGTGTGCATGCACACCATTGCTTACATACAAGTGAAAACTCACCAATAATGGCAGATACATGGAGACCTTTTTACTGTTTGTTTCATTCCATGCCTCTTTGCAAGCCCACAATATTGAACATTAAGATAGCAGTGGGCCGGGCGCAGTGGCTCACGCCTGTAATCCCAGCACTTTGGGAGGCTGAGGCAGGCGAACCATTTGAGGTCAGGGGTTCGAGACCAGCCTGGCCAACATGGTGAAACCCTGTCTCTACTAAAAATTCAAAAAAATTAGCTGGGCATGGTGGCAGGTGCCTGTAATCCCAGCTATGGGGAGACTGAGGCAGGAGAATCACTTGAATCCAGGAGGCAGAGGTTGCAGTGAGCCGAGATCGCACCACTACACTCCAGCCTGGGCAACTGTGAGACTCTGTCTCAAAAAAAAAAAAAAAGATAGCAGTGAAGGGAAAATAGTTATTCCATAATTGTGCCAAGAGATTTTTTCCAGCTCATGGGAGAGGCTTCTAATTAAAAAACATGTAGTTTCCCATGACTCGAATACCTCAAAGATCTTTAGGCATTTTTAAAGAAATACACAGAGGAGTCCAAAACACGTCTTTTTAGTAAAGAAGAAAATAAAAATAGTCAACTGGGCGCCACACTCTCACTGGTCTAAGAAAAGTCAAATGTTCAAATATTGCATCTCTATAGAGAATTGAAAATGGATAGAAAATAAGATTTTATTCCCCCTGAACTCCAGCCATCAGCTCTAATGATCTTCTTTTATAGAAAGCACTTCTCTGGTGTAAGACTCCAGAAAGTGTTTAATAGGGCCTTTAGCCTGCAGGTGACAGTCTTGGAGGCGGAGCGTAGGTTTTGTTATTTTTTTAAACAGTATTCCAGTGCAGCTAACATAGTACTATTAATTGCAACTTTAGTTTGAAACAAACAAAAACAAAAATCAAATGGGTGCAAAACAAAATGAACTGTCTCACAACGATGGTGTATTAGAATCTGTTGGAAATTCACAGGCTGTGTCCTCAGGCCTGGCAGAGTCAGACTTAGTATTCTAGAGAACGGGGAGATACAGCATGCCTAATGAGACATCTGTAACTACCAAAGACAAGGGAGTTCTCCTGAAGAATCTCAATTAGTCTGCTCAGCTGAAGTTTTGTGGTCCAGTGGTGGCTGCAAGTATATTCAGCTGGATTGAGCTTTTACAAATAGCCTTATGTGAATATAGCACTTAAATGAACTCTTTCATTTCCTTCATTGCTTCCCTTCTCCCACAGGGGGAGGGGGGGAAACGAAAGAAAGAAAGCACTTTTATAGTGCTCTCATAAACAGAGCACTTGTAGAACAAGGTAACTGTTTAACAAATTACTACAATACGTATTTAGAATACATGTTTTTTCTCATCGACCCTCCCTTTATTTCTTCTCTTTCGAGGTTTTCAGAAAAGCGGTCTTTGGTAATGATTTTTAATTATTAATGCTGGTAGCCAGATCTTTCAAGTAGTTCTGATAGTTGTGGCTCATACTGCAAGTAGCTTAGAAACTTGTAATGCTGTCATAAATGTTATAATGATAAAATCCATAGTGACATGAGAATGACGAATGATGCTGTAGAGGTCTTTATGAACAGAGCATGTACAGAGGTAGAAATCAAAACCACTGTCAAGTCATGGTAGAGTAACCAGTGAAAATTCAGCACAGACTTCAAGGCCACTTTTCCTTGGCATTTTGAGAAATTGTTTATACAGTCATGTGACTCTTAATGACGAGGATATGTTCTGAGAAATGTATTGGTATATGCAAACATCATAGATGATACTTACACAAACCTAGATGTATACCAGATGCTACACTTAGGCTGTGGTATAGACTATTCCCCCTGGGCTGCAAACCTGTACAGCAGGTGACTACTGAATACTGTAGGCGATTGGAACACAGTGGTATTTGTGTATCCAAACACAACAGAAAAGTTACAGTAAAAATACAGTACTGTAATCTTATGGGATGACCATTGTATAATGCAGTCTGTCATTGACTAGAACATCATTATGCAGTACATGACTGTATTTAGGCAAGAAAAATGGGAATCTTAGATGCCAAAGTAATACTCTCAATGATTGATAAAGCAGGAAAGGACCTGTAGGGACCCTCACCTTCACAGTTTATTGTTTTATAGATGAAATAACTGAGGCCCAGATTGATGTGAATGCGTAAAGTCATATGCTTAGTGACAGAATAAGCCTAAGGCTGAAAAGAAGTAATATTTTGATTAGCTATGTTATTTCCATTTAAAGTTTGGGATCAATTTAAAGCATATTCTGGCATTTTCAATAATATTTGAGGAACAAACAACTTGCTTTCTGTTTCACACTAAGCTAGTTATTATGTGGTATATTGAAACATTTGCCTTCTATTATGCACCTCTGTTACGAATATAGAAGCAGCAGGGGGTAGGTACTGCTTTTACTGGTCTCTTCTGGTTCTGGTTGCATAGGAGGTAAACTAGCATCCTTCTCTGTCCCCTGGCAAATAATCAGAATTCAGCAATTCTATTTCTACCCACTGACATTCCTGGATAGGCCATTATGTATATTAATCTCTTTTTAATACGGATTTCTGCTTTCACTTATGTTCTAGAATGGTGCTATCCAGTTACTGTAGCCACCAGCCATATGTGGCATTTTTAAAAATTGTGGCAAAATATGCATAACATAAAATTTACCATAGAAATCATTTTAAGTATACAGTTCAGTTGTATGAAGTACATTTATATTGTTACGCAACCATCATCACTATCCATCTCTAGAACTTTTTTCACCTTGAAGAACTGAAACTATCCACTAAACAGTCAATCTCCATTCCCCCAGCCCCTGAGAAAACCACCATTCTACTCTGTCTGTGATTTTAACTACCTCATATAAGTGGAATCATGCCGTATTTGCCTTTTAATGACTGTCTTATTGCACTTAGCATAATGTCCTCAAGGTTCATTTATGTAGTAGCATACTGCAGGATTTCCTTTTTAAGGCTTGATAATATTCCACTGTGTGTATACACCACATTTTGCTTATCCATTCATTTGTCAATGGACAGTGTTGCTTCCATGTTTGAGATATTGTAATTCTGCTATGAACACGGATGTATAGATATCCTAGAGACTCACTGGATTTGGCAGTAATTTTTTGGATATGACACTAAAGGCAACAGAAGAAAAAGACAAACTGGACTTTAATAAATTTTTTAAAATGTGTGCATTAAAAGATTATCCTATTGCTAACATCATCCTTTTGATAATAAACGGGCAACCAATAGAACAGGAGAAAATATTTGTGAATTGTATATATGATAAAGGATTGGTATCCTTGATACAGAGAGAACTCTTAAAACTCAACAACAGTGAGAAACCTGATTCAAAAATGGGCAAACGACTTGAATAGACATTTCTCCAAAGAAGATATATAAATGGCCAATAAGGACATGAAAAGATGCCCAGCATCACTAATTATTAGAGAAATGTATATCAAAACTGAGATCACCTTACATCCAGCAGGATGGCTGCTATCAAGAAACCAGAAAACAAGTGTTGGCAAGGATGTTGAGAAATTGGAATCCTTTTCCACTGTTGATGGGTAGGAATGTAAAATGGTACCACCACTATGGAAAACAGTATGGCAATTCCTCAAAAAATTAAAAATAGAGTCACCACACGATGCAGCCATTCCATTTCTGGGTACACATCCGAAAGAGTTTGAATTTACTTACAATTATATAGTACTTTAAAATTTAGTTACTCTGTCACAATAGCTACATTTCAGATGGTCAGTAGGGACTTGGAGTTAATGGGCACCATCCTGAACAGTGCAAATACAGAACAATTTCATCCTCAACAGAAATTTCTACTGGATGGTGCTATTCTAGGTTGGGATGTGGGGAATAAGCAATTGCAAACTGCACATTCTGCAAAATTACTTTAAAAATACATGCTCTACAGCATGTAATATACATCTCCCTCATGCTTGTCTCTTAAGTGCATGACACTAGGAAAGTTTAAAATTAAGGAGAGAAATACATTTTTATTATAGGTGTGCTAAACTTGAATATTTGTCCTATTATATGCTTTCATATTGGGGCTGGAAGGGAGGTAAATGTGATTTAACTTCCAATACAACACCATCAAAATGCTTGCAATTTGGGCAAAAGTGGTCTGAGACCATGGCTTAACAGAAGCCTCAGTTGACATTGTTCTCTTTGGAAAATCTAGGAATGCTGTACTGTGAGATAATGTTTCCGAAGTTTGTGTCACAATAGTCTTACATTTAAATTTTAGAAATTTTTACATTAGTGGGAAAGATTTTCTAAAATTTTATTTTAGAAATTATCTAAACAATGAAAGAAATGATTCTAATTTGAACTTTCCCTTGGGATCCAAGCTACTTCATATTATATTTACTTCTGATTTTTAATAATACCCTGTATGAAGTTGTGAAAAACTTGAAAAACATACATAACACAACTTTTTAAATGGGAGCTGATATCTAACCATGAATACAAGGAAATTATTGGTAGTCTCAAAGCGACTCAGTAGGTCTGCACGTGATTTCGCCAGATGCATTCTAAAGTATGGAAGATGACTTCATATGTAGATCTCATAGAATAGATGATAATCAGCATTTTTTGTTTTCATTTAAATAACTATCAGATTTGTTTCAAGGGTCCCAGGCCAAATTCTTCCAGAGCAGGTACTCATGCGTAGTTGGCATATACGATGCTCTAGTTGAAGAAGCTGCTACTGATATGTTTTCAATCCTGTTATAAAAGGCCTTCTATTAATAAGCACCTTAAAATTTCTAGGTGGGGAGTAGAATAAGTTGTTAGTTACCCATACTGATCCAACCCATTGACAGAATGACTTAGTTCAGACTTAGGCAAATCGTAGGGTGTAGAAGCTTTGCCCTCTAGTAAACCTGACTCACCAAACACTCCTCCTGTCTTCTCATTAAGCACGTTGAAACAGAAAATGCTTCTCTATGAATCCTTTCTTCTTCTTTCCTTTCACTCAGCCACCATCTCAGCAACTGTGTCGTAGACAATCAGTCGAGTGGCTACTCACAGAAGCTGTGCTAGGACTTATTGAGGCACCTGTGTCCAGAGTGTTCAGTTTCCTTGGAGAAGATGGACTTAAAGAGGAATCAAAGGCTTCTAGGGAAGACAGCACCACTGTATTGAGAAGGAAACTCAACCTTTTCTGTCATAAGGGAAACCCCAATATCCTTGGATGACATAGTTCTGACTCCAGGGGTACCCTGAATTCAACCTGTTTGTTAGGGAATCAGCTCTGATGCGACATTTCTGACATCTAGCTACATGTAATGACTGCTCTCTCTGGTCATGTCCTTGTCTCCTGACCTGTTAATATTAGCCAAATTGATTGCCTGAACATTGCCAGTAACAGTGACTGGACCTCCCTGTCTGTCTTATCACTCTTGCCAATGCTTGTAGCGTATTCAGTTGGCATTAAGTTCCATGAAACTAGTATCACACTATGTGAGATTGCTGTTTTAAATAATGAGTACTACTGAAATACCTCCACTGAATAAGAGATTGGGAAGAGAGCCTTTCTTTAAGAGTCTACTGCAGAATGAGTTTCAGACTACGAAAATGTCTTAGAGATAGCAACATGAGTCTTGATGTTTAACATTATTTAATTGCTTACAGAAATAAGAACTGAGGACCAGCAAGGAGAAAATAGAGTCCTTAATGACTATATACCCTGACAAATGAAGATTTAGTACCATTTACAATGGAATAATGAAAATATAGGCAAAAATTTAATGTTTTCAGAAATCATTATTGGTGGTATTCTGCCTGGTGTGTATGTAGCATATGATTATACCAAATGAGTACATATGGGATATTTTAATTCTATCATCTCTTGAGTCCTTGGCAATCAGGATTCTAAGAATGGAACAAGGGAGTTACAGCTGTGGTAAGTTACAGTAAAAACTTTGTAGTCTTTAATTTGAATTGGGAGTATCAACATGATGTCATGAGATATTTAAGTGTCTTTGTGTTCATGTATGTAACTGATCACTGAAAAGGTGTAACAAGAATGACCAACTGAGGGAGCATCCTTATTACCTGGATTTTGACCTTGAAATAGAATTTCTCTTTAAAAGAAACCAAGGCATTTTGGAGATACGGCTGATTCCAGGTGTGGAACAGGAAACGTGCAAGATGATTCTGAAAGAATTTGTCATAACAAGGAAGTGGTCAAATGTTAGCAGGATCTTGTCAAAAGAATTCTGGAGGCAACTTGAAGATCCCACTGGCCAAAAATGGAATAGTTGGAGCTTCTAATAATAGTTGGCAATGAATTGAAACTCACTGATATGTTTAAACCCATGAATTAATAATATCAAAAGAGAGTCACTTTAGGAGGATGAGAGGGAATGAATTCATATCTTCTTAAAAACTGATGATAGAAATAATCAAACATCTCTTTGGCCTATCCTGTATGCACTTGACCACTAAGTATCCAGATGGCAGATGGGGGAAAGTACCTCTATATAAAAGTTTCCCACTGATGATTGAAATGATTATCATCCACTTTATACTCCCCATTGATTTAATAAATCTATGTATTAAGCATCAATGGCTGTTAGCATCACAAAAAGAGAAATAACTAGATATTATATGCTTCCTGATGGAAGAAAACAAGACCTCTTATGGTCTTGTCAAAAGAATTGAACCTTAAATCTGAATCAGGCTTTGAATCTAGCTTCCAGAAAATATAAAGGATGGAGAGCTACACCCTACCTGTGAAATCAAGAAGACTCAGACTGAGAAACAACTTGTCAAAGGGTCTGACTTTCTCAACAAATAACACTGTAAGAAAAAGAAAGGGCTGGAGAGGAGCTCCATAAACTTGCCTATTATTTTATTTCAGTTGAGACTTGGGCATCGTTTAAAACAAATGAAATAGTCAAAACAATTCTGTATTATTTTATCACATTTTACTATTATCTCTGCTTTTAAGGTTATTTCACAGATATTAAGGTACCTGTGTGGTGGAAATACTATACAATGGGGTACCTTACACCTTTTCCCAGTTCTACATTAGTGACGTCAAAGTAGTTTGAAATTGGCAGTTTGATGATGGCAGTATTTAGACCAGATCAGGGATGATTTGTTGTTTGGTCAATTTGTCCAGACTTAAAAAAGTGATGGGGAAAATATTAATGCAGATTAAAATTTAAAATGTGTCTGCAGTTGTTACATGGTGAACAACACAAGAAATTGAGGAAATATTCTTCCAGTGTTCAAAAACTATGATCTGATTCAGCAAAGAAGCCAGATATATCATGGACAAATGAGTGAAGTTCTGACGTATGTTGATTGTTTTCTCATCTTATTTGTTAATGTAAATAAAAATATCAACCAACATTCATGCCAGATTACACTTGTGAATCAATTGCAATCACAGGATGGCTAGAGATACAAGAATTTGGGAAAAATAAAAAGATTATTTGTGAATAAATTGGTTATGTGGAATTAGCAATAAGGAGTATTATCTACTTTATTTATATTAGTAAAATTTATTATACGCTTATATTTGTGTGTGGATTTTGTGCAAGTTGTTAAACATTTACCAGCTCACCCCTGGAAACATGGTATGTAATAAATGTTAGTTGTTTTTATTATTAGTATGGCAATAACACGATGCTGGTCCCTGTGAAGGGATGATGTTCCTAAAGAACAAATGTTTGGCAGGAAAGTAAACTGATCAAGATGACTTAAATTTTAAGATGAGGTTAAATTATATATGCCAAGAAAGACCATCACTGAACTGAAAGAACTTATGTAACAGAAGCACTATGCAATACACAGAAGTCATCTTTACAATAAAGGCTGTTTGGGCCCAATATTTTGCTTCCAGGTATCTAAGAAAGGCAGAGCATTGAAAAAATAGAATGAACATCATTTCTTGTCAGAAACTAAATATCCCACAGGCACAGCAGAGGTTACAAAACAAACATCGATCCATTAGGTCCAAATGAAGTAGATTGAATAGGAAAGACAAGTTGTGTGATACCTAAATAAGACATTCATCTATAAGGAAATACATCAGTCTACGGATTGGGAAAATGATGAGCATTTAAGTGTCGCTAAAAGGAAATATGTGACACTTCAGGATAATTATATGATACCACTCACCTATTTGGAAAGATTTGGGTGATGTTTGCTTAGTATGGATTATATTATAACAATAACATACACAGAAATGACCTGTAGGGTTAAGGGCTTTCAACCATCCTGACATCTGCTAAAAGTTGAGTCCTGGAATTGAGTCCCACCTTGTTTATGTTCTCAGAGGTGGAGAAACTGTGTGCATTATTTTAATAAATAAAGAACTAGTTGGTGGTCTGGGAATGACAGGATGCCTGGGAGACAGTGATTCCCATATCTTGCAATTCATAATGGCAAGGAAATGAAATACTGGATTTAGTCAACCATGCATGGAGTCTGATTTCAGCAAACTCAGTTAAAGTTCTTATGGCTCAAGAGGTTAAAATGAATTCTTTGGAAAAAGTGAGATTTCAAGTACAGACGACCCTCCTTAGATTACACATCGGCAGTTTCAACCAACCAAGGATGGAAAGCATTTTTTAAATAACACAAATAACCATACAACCATAAAAATGACACAAATAAGAATATACTATAATAACTATTTATATAACATTTACTTGTATTAAGTATTATAAGTGATCTAGAGATGATTTAACATATACAGATGTACAGAGGATGTGACTAGGTTATATGCAGATACATTATTTTATATAAGGGACTTAGACATCTGCAGATTGGGTCCTGGAACCAATCTCTAACAAATATTGAGGGACAGCTGTATACAAATAATGGAAGGCCAAGTGGGAAGAGACAGAAACTAAAATAACTGGTATGTTTGCATAGGAAGACCTCTGGTGAACACAGATTCCAAAGGATGAACTAAAGTTGACTGTGTGGAGCACATAAACTGATCATAAAAGAGTACAAATTTATAAAAATATTAGGAAGGTTAAAATTCCTAGTGAATTTTCAGAAAATGCTAGTCAGCAAAGAGTGCCATTAAATTATATTCAGATCCAGAAGTACGAGAAATGCTACATCTCCAATGAGCAGAATTTTATTTTATTTTGTTTTTTTAAGACAGAGTCTCACTCTGTTGCCCAGGCTGGAGTGCAGTGGCACGATATCTGCTCACTGCAACCTCTGCCTCCCGGGTTCAAGTGATTCCCCTGCCTGAACCTCCCAGGTAGCTGGGATTATAGGAGCCAGTCATCACACCCGGCTAATTTTTCTATTTTTAGTAGAGACGAGGTTTCACCATTTTGCCCAGTCTGGTGTCGAACTCCTGGCCTCAAATTATCTGCCCACCTCGGCCTCCCAAAGTACTGGGATTACAGGCATGAGCCACTGTCCCTAGCCAGAATTATCTTAAAAAAGGGAAGGATGAAATAAATAATGTAAAGATGGCATTAAAAAGCTAAGAACAGCTATGGAAAGAAATGAAAAGTTTTCAATGAGTCTATCTCCAAGGCTAGGCCAACTACATTTCAGTATGTTTCTGCTTCTTGAAGAACTTGCAGATGGAATCCCAGAGCATGTGTCAATGATGTTTGGTAAATAATAGAGGAAATATTCAGAAGCATCAAGGTGAATACTTTTTTTCCAGTATAGAAAAAAGGTTTGGTCAATGGAAAGTATGCTACATATACAATCTTAGATTCAGCAAAGCCTGTGGCAAAATTGCTCATAATATCCTATGGATAAGGAGATAAACACTTCAGCTTCTGGTACTTTTAAAGAAATATACAGCTGTCAAATAACTATTGAGAGTGTTGATAAGTGGCTTGGTGGTATACTACAAGAATAATTGAGTGGTCCAAGACTTTGTCTTAATACCATGGTATTAAAACTTTATTAATGACTTAAAGCATAAAAATCTGCGGATGACAGAACTGGGAGGATTAAGCAATATGGCTCACAATCAATATGCAAAATTATATTAATAGACTTATGCTCTTGCAGTGGCAGATTAACTGATTGATATCAGGTGAATCCTCCAACTGAGAACTAGAAAAACTGATAACATTTTATTTATTTATTTATTTAGAGACAGAGTCTCGCTCTGTCACACAGGCTGGAGTGCAATGGCATGATCTCGGCTCACTGCAGCCTCCACCTCCTGGGTTCAAGTGATTCTTCTGCCTCAGCCTCCCGAGTAGCTGGGATTGCAGGCACACACCACCACGCCCAGCTAATGTTTGTATTTTTAGTAGAGATGGATTTTCCCCATGTTGCCCAGGCTGGTCTCGAACTCCTTGCCTCAAGTGATCCACCCAGCTTGGCCTCCCAAAGTGTTGGGGTTACAGGCATGAGCCACCACTCCCAGCCCAGCTTACACTGCTTCTGTTCAGCTTCTTTGACTCAGGATAACATTTTGTGATTCATCCAGGTATTTGTGTATCACAGTCTTTTCCTTTTTACTGCTAGTAGCATGACATTGTGTGCCTACACTACAATTTATGTATACATTCATCTGTTGGTATTTATGTTGTCAGGGGAGAAAACTTACTGGGAATGAGTAAGTTTTGTCATATTTTGATAGGGATATGGGATACGCGTGTGTTGAAGCTCATCAAATTATACACTTCAGATCTGCATGTTTATCTGCATGAAAATTAGGCCACAATTAAAACAAGGGAAAATATATTGAAAAATTTTAAAAGTTACCTTCTCTGGAAGACTGTAACATCAACCAGAACACCTAAACTAACTGACAATGTTTCTTATGCAATGTTTGGCATTCAATAATTAAGAGCAGCCATATAAGAAAGCAATAATTGACCAAAATCAACAGGAAAAGCAGACAATAGAAACCCAGTTACACATGAGATCCAAATATTGGACTTAATCCAAAGCTATGATTAATATGTTCAAGAAATTACATGAAAATATGGAGAATTTCAGCAGGAAACTAGAAATTACAGTAAGATTTAAATGGAAATTCTGAGACTGAAAAATAGAGTAACTGAAAATAAGAATTTAATAGATGAGTTTGCAGATAGATTAGACAAAACTAAAGAGGCAAACCAGAAGATATGTCAAAGAAATAGCCAGACTGAAACTCAAAGAGAAAAAAGGATTAAGAAAAGAAAGAAAGAAGGAAGGAAGGAAGGAGAGAAAGAGAAAGAAGAAAGAAAGAAAGAGAAAGAGAGAAAGAAAGAGAAAGAAAGAGAAAGAAAGAAGAAAGAAAAAGAAAAAAAGAAAAGGAAAGAAAGAAAGAAAGAAAAATGACCATAAGGGTTATATGTGACATGGCAAAAAAAAAAAAAAAAAAACATACATACAGAGGTAGTTCCAGGAAAGGTGAGAGAGAATATGACAAAAGCACTATTTGAAAATATAATGGCTGAGAATTTTCCAAAATAGATTTAAAAATTATTAAGCATAGATTGAGGAAGTTCTACAAACCAAAACAAGATAAAGACAAAACCACATCTTAGGCACATCATAAGGAAACTCCCCAAAAATATAGCCAGAAGAAAACAGGACATATTACTTTTAAATGAGCAGCAATAAGGTTGACTTTTAAACACAAACTGTAGAATGTTGAAATTAAACTGCCAATCTAGAATCTATACTCAACAGTAATATCCTTCACAGAGGAAGGAAAAAAAAGACAATTTTCAGAAGAATAAAAATGGAGAGAATTTGCCACTAGCAATTTTTTCCCTGGCATACAATTTAAATGCCAGTTACAAGTTTCTTGATAAATGAAAGAGTAAATGTAGTTCCCTAGGCAAAAGAAACATGAACCCAGGTGGAAGCGTGGATATTAAGGGGAAAAACGAAAAGTATGAAAAGGTGTATATATGAGGATGAATTGTGGGTCATCTGTGTGTGTGTGTGTGTATGTGTATTCTCACATGGCTACGATACATTACAATAATATAAGTGATGAGAGACAAGTAAAGAGAGTCAAAATGTTCTGAAGTATTGGCATTGTTTAGGAAGTCATGTTTATATGGAATTAACCTAAATGCCCATCAATGACAGATTGGCTAAAGAAAATGTGGTATATATATATACGAATGAAAGATCATTTCTTTTGCAGGAACATAGATGGAGCTGGGGGCCATTATCCTTAGCAAACTAACACAGGAACAGAAAACCAAATACCACATGTTCTCACTTACAAGTGGGAGCCAAATGATGAGAGCTCATGGACGGAAAGAGGGGAACAACACACACTGGGGCCTATCTGAGGGTACAGGGTGGGAAGAGGTAGAGGATCAGAAAAAAATAACTCCTAGGCTAAGCTTAATACCTGGGTAACGAAATAATCTGTACAACAAGCCCCCATGATAGGAGTTGACATGTGTAACAAACCTGCACAGGTACCCCTGAACCTAAAGGCTTAAAAAAGAAAGGAAAATACTAGTTTATATTAGATTTAATAAGTCAAGAGTCATGTAATTTCTAGAGTAATTATAAAAGCCAAGAAACTATAGTAAAGGAAAGTGAAACATTGAAAAGCCACTAGTTTGAAAGAAGGCGAAATAAATAGCGGGGAGAGAAAGAATAATGTAGGATAGGCGGGAAAAATGGAAAATAAATAGTAAGATGCTAAGTTCAAACATAAAAATATGTACATGAAATTTAAATGAAATTAGATGAAATTAAACTGAATGCAACAATATTAGAATGCACCTTCACTTAAAGTGCATATGAGACATTTACCCAAACTGATTGTATGTTGGATATTGAAGTTTCAACACATTTCCGTGAATGCAGTATGTTGTCTATGGTGAAATTAAGCAAGAAATCGATATAAAAAAGATAACTATACAAATCACATGGGCTTGGAAATTCGGCAACAAAACTTTTAAATAACCCGTGGGTGAAAGAAAAACAACTGAATAGAAAATAGATATACGACATAACGGATTGCTAAAGACAAAAGATAATTCTTTGAAAAAAATAATAAAATTGATAAACCTATGGCCAGAGAGAGATGGAGACAGAGATAACAAATAACAAATATTAAGAATAAAAAAACAGGAGTGAACATCATTACAAACTCTAGAGACATCTAAAAGGTACTAAGAGGACTTTGTGGAAATAGTTATGCCAATAAATATGAAAATTTAAATAAAATGCAAAAATTACAGAAAAAAATACTAAGATTGACAAAGGAAATAGAAAATCTGAATGATATTTATCACAAGAATCAGCTTCATAATTAAACAACTTTCTGCAAAGAAAAGTCCAGACCCAGGTGGCTTCACTGGTGAATTCTTCCAAACATTTAGGGAAGAAATAACAATTATATACACATATTTGCAGAGAATTAAAAAGGAGGGGACAGTTCTTGCTCATTTTTTTGAGGCCAGCAAGACCTCATACCTAACAAGAACATGACAAGAAAGGAAAATTATAGACTTGTCTCTCTCATAAATATTGGTGCAATTCTAAACAAAATATTAGCAAATCAAATCTTATTATTTATAAGAAGCATAGTGCACCATGATCAAGCTAGCTTTATTTCGGAAATACAAGTTTTGGTTTAATAGTTGAAAACCAAACCAATCAATACAACTTACCACATTAACATAACTAACTAAAGGGAAAAATCACAAGATCATCTTAGTAGATACAAAAATAACAGTTAATACAATTAAACACCATACATAATAAAAACTCTTAGCAGCCTAACAGAATGGAACTTCCTAATCTGACATAGAATACTTCAAAAATTTGCAGCAAACATCATACTTAATGTTTAAATTTTGAAAGCTGTTCCTAAGATTGAGAATGAGACAAGGCTCAGTCACCATGACAACTCAACACTTTACCGGAAGTCCTAGACAGTGCAATACGCAAGAATAAAATTAAAGGTGTAATGATCCAAAACCAAGATATGAAACTGTCATTTTTTTTTTTTTTACCAAAAAAACCATATAATAAACTAATAGAATTCATGAATTTAGTAAGGTCAAGTGAGTACAAAAGCAATATAAAAATCAATTGTACTTTTAATGTCAGCAATAAACTGTTAGAAAATAAAACTTAAAAGTGATCTATTACCATAGCATCAAAAACATCACATATGCAGAATTAAATATAACAAAGATGTGCAAGGCCTTACACAGCAAACTACAAAACATTCTAGGGAGAAGTTAAAGAAAACCTGTGGAAAGGTATACCTTGCTTATATATTAGAAGTCTCCGTTCTCCACAACATTAATTTATAAATTCAATGCAATCCCAATTAAAACTCTGGCAGATTCGTTTCTGGAAATGGTCAAGGCTGATCCTAAAATGTATATGGCATCAAAAAGAACTTCAAATAGTCAAAACTATGTTGAAGGAGAGCAAAGTTTGAAAACTTCTATTACCAGATATCAAAACTGACTCTAAAGGATGCTAGTCCAATCCACAGTCCACCGGCTCCATGCGGCCCAGGACGGCTTTGAATGCAGCCCGACAGAAATTTGTAAACTTTCTTAAAACATTACAAGGGGTTTTTTTTTTGTGATTATTATTATTATTAGCTCATCAGCTATTGTTAGTGTTAGTGTATTTTATGTGTGGCCCATTGTTCTTCCAATGTAGCCCAGGGAAGCCAAAAGATTGGACGCCCTGCTCTAAAGCTACAGTAATGTAATATTAATATAAAGATATAGACAGAACAATTGAACAGAATAAAGACTAGAAAAACATCTACACATATTACTAATTATCTAAACATATTACTGATTTTCAGTAATGGAAGTCAATTAACTACTAACATGTATTACCTATATGAATCTCACAAACAATGTTCAATGAAAGACTCAAGACAGAGGTCATACATTCCATTTCAAAATTTCAAAAACAGCAATCAAGACCAGTGTCAAAAGTTAGCCTAGTGATCACTTCTGAATACTGCTAGAAGATAAACTCAGATAACCAGGAGATTAATGAGAAAAACAATCAAAAATGGCAGTAGGCATTGAATCTAATTACCTATAGGAGGCCAGACTAATATAGGGATTATGATTTAAGATTTAATTTAGACTGGACATGGTGGCTCATGTCTATATTCCTAGCTCTTTGGGAGGCCAAGGCGGAAGAATCACTTGAGACCAGCAGTTGAAGACCAGCCTGGGCAACACATTAAGACCCCTATTGCAGTGGCCCGTGCCTGTGGTCCCAGCTACACAAGAGGCTGAGGCTGAGGTTGAAGGATGGTTTGAGCCCAGGAACTCACAGCTGCAGTGGCTGCACCACTGTACTCCAGCCTGGATGACACAGTGAGACCCTGTCTCAACAACAACAACAAAAGGACATTTGAATTAGTTATACTAAGTTTAAAAGTCAAAATGATATTAAAAGATATATAATACATGAGAAATTTCATTCTACCCTGTCCTCATTCACTCCATGTCCCACTCCAGGTCACCATGCTATCCTTGTCATCACTTCAGTAGTTACACAAATATAAGCAAATTGGTATTTTTTTCCCTTTTCTTTAAAAAATTTTATTTTGAAATGATTTCAAACTTATAGAAAAATTTCAAGAATAGTGCAAAGAACTCCCATATATCTTTCACCCTGTTCCAGGTGACCACTTTGTCATTCTCTCATTTCTCTTATATGTGCTATGTGTTTCACGTTTCAGAATGTATTTCTTTCAAAAACATACTTAGTTGCATATCTGCAGACAATGATAAAAATCAGAAAATTTAACTTGATACGCTACAATACTACTATGTAGAGTCTTAATTCAAACCAAATGTTTCCAAAATTTCCCTTTTACTAATTTAATTTTTTAAAGGCTCCAATTCAGGATCACGCATTACATTTTCATGTCTTTTCAGTCTCTTTGAATATGTGCGGTTCCTTTAGTCTTTTTTCTCCCCACTTTTTGGTCTTTCGTGACTTGACTTTCATGAAGAGTTCAGGTCATTTCTTTTGCAGAATATCCCACAACCCAAGTCAGTCCTATCTGAGAAGATTCAGGTGAAATGCAGGTTGTATCTTCTCAGCCTAGCACATCAGAAAGCATATGATGTGAGATTTTTCCTTATTAGTGATGTTAACCTCATGAATCAAGGAAATGGCATCTTACTAATACTATTGTATTCTTCACACACTTGAAGATTTAAAAAAGGCAATTTCATTTAAAAATGTCAATAATGAAGCAATACATTTTTAGTTTTCTCCAATTTTTACTTGTGTGTTGAAATATGAAGTGCACATGACATTTTCCTTCCTTCCTCCCTCCCTCCCTCCCTCCCTCCCTCCCTCTCTCTCTCTCTCTCTCTCTCTCTCTCTTTCTTTCTTTCTTTCTTTCGACAGAGTCTTGCTCTGTCACCCAGGCTGGAGTGCAGTGTCACAATCTCGGCTCAC
>NW_012101787.1:906476-918413 GCF_000951045.1 Mandrillus leucophaeus
CACTGGACCCGGCCAGAAGTCACTTTTTGAGTCACAAACTGAACTAGCTACTTTTTCATGGAAGATCATTTTTTATTCGAAAGAATTACTGACAATCTCTGGTTACTCAGACTCCGATATCTGGCAGAATGCTTTCTCAAAAACAAATGAAGTGATTCTCTCACCTTAAGGGAAAGGACCAGGAGTACCTGTTGATGGCAAAATTCAGGCTTTCAAGAGAAAACCAGAATTTAAAAAACTTGTATTCACCACCATGAGCTGAACAGCTTCTCAGTATTCAAGGCCGGTTGGGATGAGATTAGTGGAAATATTAACAAATCTGATTTTTTAAATGTTGTATAATGAGATGTGTCAACCTTTGAAAGCTCAACACAATGCAGTGAACCAATTTGTATTAAAGGAGAGCAATGGGTGCGTGATATTATAAAAACATGATGGATAAAAGAGCCATTCAAATTGCAAGATAGAATAGTGGGTTATAATTTAATAAAGCACGAAAAGTTCATTGATACGGTTTCAGATTCCACTTGTCATATTTTATTGTTATGAAAAAATATCTATAATTATCTAAAAAGGTGATTAAAATACTCCTCCCTTTTCCAGTTACATATATGTGTGAAGCTGGATATTCCCCTGTGTTCTTTAATCAAAGCAACAGCTTGAATGTGGAAACAGCTATGAGAATCTTGCTATCTTCTATTAATGCAGATATTAAAGAAATTTACAAAGTGTATAAAATAATAGCTACATTTTGTTTTAAAAAACAGCTATTTTTCATAAAATATTTATATTAATGTGAAATAGGTTTATTTTCAATTAATACATATTTTTTAAGGTTTTCCATTTTCAATTTCTAATACGGTAAATAGCAATAGATAAAATCTGCATAAACACAACTTTTGAAACCCTCAATAATTTTTAAGAGTGCAAAGTGTTCCTGAGACCAAAAGGTTTGAGTACTGTTGGTCCATGATGTAAGTTGTTGATTTTTATTTTTGCCACTTTGTCATTTGTCTATTTTTTCTTTTTGTCATACAAACATTTTTTATTTTTATATAGTTGAATATATTATTCTTTTCTTTAAAAAAAGTGCCTGGATCTTGACTTGTGGTTAGATCTTCCCTCACTCCAAGGATAAAAAGGAATTTTTTCTGTTTTCTTATGATTTCATTTTCCACTTTCTGTGTTTCTAAGTATATAAAATATCCGTTCTACCCAGTTATCCCAACTTAAATAAAAGTCATCTTTGCCACACCGGCTTGTGATGACACTTTTATCACATATTGGATTTCCATATGTTGGTTCATCTTTGAACTTGCTGTTTATACCACTGGTTTATAATCCGTGTGCTCATGTTATACCATTTATTGAGACTTCATGGAATATTTGACTAGCTTGTAGAACTTGTCTTTCTCCCTCCCCCATTACTCATCCTTTTAATAACTTTCTTGATTTATTCGTTCATTTTTTCATGTGAATTTTGGATCACCTACAGATCAGATTCTCCTACAGGTTTTGTTCTCATCCAGGGTCATTGGTGCCTTAGCCCAGGCTTTGTTGCTGTTGATACAACCAATAAATAAGGCTTGTTATTTATGCTCACGGCTACAGGAAGCTGTGGCATACACGGGGACATGCCCTGTTGGCTCCTGCCCAAGTGCTACAAGAAGCAGAATAGTGAACATTCTGCTTGTGTTTGATTCGTTTATATTCAGGCAGCAGAGGGTCAAATTAGTGGAATACAGCATTGATTATTATCTGAACTCAATGCAACTAAACGTAAAAATTCCACAAGCCTGAATTCACAGCAATGGATTTACTTATCAATTTTCAACTTTTATTTTAGATTCAGGGTGTACACGTGCAGGTTTGTTAACTGGATATATTGTGTAATGCTGAGGTTTGGGGTATGGATGATCCCATCACCCAGGTAGTGAGCATGGTACCTGATAGTTTTACCACCTTTTCCCTCCTCCTTCTTCCCGCCTTCCTCTTGTGGTCTCCAGGGAAGCTACTTCTTGACGTGGTTCCATGTTCTCTGACTTGACTGGTGGTCTGACCATCAGACAGCTGCTCTAGGATCTGAGAGATGCTTTGTCTCTGAGATGCCCTGGGGATGAATATGATATATAAATGTATAGTTATACTTTTTGAGAATTTGGAATAGTTAGGCATTAGGTTCAGCTAAATTGTTTCCCTGACTCTGAGTGTGATGAGAAATGAAATGTTGTTTAGTGAGTGTTATTGACAATAGTGTAGAATGAAAAGATAGAAAAATTCAGCAAGTGCTTTGTTTTCTGTAGACTGTATCCCTCACTACAGCTTTATTATTATTGATACTTCTATTATTATTATTGATTTTTCTCTATGGTGGAATGAGCTAGGATTAAACTTATAAGGCCTTAGAAACTGCATTTTAGTCACTTCTGGCATTGATCTTTTTGCTTCTAAGGAAACACCATCTTAAAACTGAAGCAACTGGACTCAGTGGCTCACACTTGTAATCCCAGCACCTTGGGAAGCAGATGTGTAAGAATTGCTTGAGCCCAGGAGTTCAAGGCCATCCTGGGCGACACAGCATGACCCTGTCCCTATAAAAATAAAAAATCAGCTAGGCGTGGTGTCACGCACCTGGAGTCCCAGCTACTCGGGAGCCCAGGAGTTCGAGGCTGCAGTGAGCTGAGATTGTGTCACTACACTCCAGCCTGGGCCACAGAGCAAAACGCTGTCTCAAAAATAAGACAAACAAACAAGCAAACAGACTAAAAAACCTTCACTCCCCATCCCCCAAAACCATAAAGCTGATTTCTTTGGTAGCTGGTTACAGGGGAGACAGTGGTAAAAGTAGAAACATTTAAATCACATTTGAAGAATAAGAAATCTAACATTTTTTTTCAGGGTTGTATTGCCCTATTCTTTCAGATCATTGGGAAGAAATTGCCCCCATATGAAAGAAATATTTGTATTTGAGACCTGTCTCAAACAACTTGTCTATGTTCAAAAACTCCACTGTGCCAGTCACCTTTGGATGAACTTATACCTGGGTTTTGGGCGTCAGCTTATGTGGAACATTGATTGACCCATCCCATATTGACATGAGATTTTTAGTGACTTTGTCCTACATTGTTTTGGGTTGGAATCACCAACACAGAACTGTCAACCCAGTTTAAAATGACTACATTTTGCATGACATTCTCAAGGGAAGGAGAAAAACATCTTTCGTTTAGTGAATATAGCAGTTGTTTGTCCAGAGGATGCCGTTTCCCTTCAATTCACCTGAACGCCATGATAAATCTGCCGGGAGTTCTAGTTGTCACACCAATCATCAATAAAAGACACACTCTCTCTTTCTCCAAGTTGCTGAGTCTGCTTTAAACTTTAATAGTACAATTTTTATTAGCTCCACTGCTTAAAGCTTTTCTCTGAGAGAATGGATATATTTTACTGAGAATAATTGTGCTGCCAGGTAATGGAAAATAAACATTAAACACTGATACTATCATCCTCCTGACTTGTCTAATTTTCCTGGTTCATAATGCATTGTGGCTAGACTGATGAAATCAAACCACAATGGTAAATTACCTGTCAGATTGATTTGTCTGCTCTGTTCATTCTCTTTGGCGAAAGTACGCTGAGATGGTTGTGTGTGTGTCTATGTGTGTGTGAATTTTGATTTCCTTGAACTTCAGATAGGAGTTAAAAATGCTTCTTGGCAGAAAGGAAACTTAGCATGTACATATTCAAAATAAAATAGCTACCCACTCATAACCTAGTCAGATGTTCACAAAATCATCATCATGCTCTTTCTGTTTTGATTTTTCTTGCTTACGATGATGAATCTTAGGGTTACAGAAACATAGTGAAAACCCTTGTAATGGTCACTCTTCTCTACCATCCAAAGGAATGTTGAGGGCATGCCTGCACGACACATCACTAGGTTAGGCACTGAACACAGAGGGATTTCCTGCTCCGTGGGTGATTGAAATTGAAAACTGCTTTGCACTGAACATATGAAGACTTTCCAAGAGCAAAATGGTAATTGTAAACTGAGTCCACAGTAGACTGAAATAGTTCTATTCAAAACTAGAAGTGCAGTCAAAGTGCAGCTCTCTTTAAAAACTTTGGAAACAATACATTTGGATCTGGAGGCAGTGGCAAAATTTTTAAACCTTAAAGTTAAAAAAGTGTTGTTTATTTATTTATCTTTTATTATAAATATAGAGACAGAGCCTTGCTATGTTGCCCAGGCTGGTCTCAAACTCCTGGGCTCAAGTGCTCCTTCTGCCTTGACCGCCCAAAGTGCTGGGATCACAGATGTAAGCCACTGTGCCTGTGCCTGGCCAAAAGATCATTATTTATTTATTATTTTGTATTGAGACAAGGTCTCTCTCTGTCACCCAGGTTGGAGTGCAGTGGTGCCATCATGGCTCATTGCAACCTTGACCTCCTGGGCCCAAGAAATCCTCCCGCCTCAGTCTCCTGAGTAGCTAGGACTACAGGTGCATGCCCCCATTCCTAGCTAATTTTTTTTTTTTTGTAGAGATGAGGTCTCACTATGTTGCCCAGGCTGGTCTTGAACTCCTGGCTTCAAGTGATCCTCCTGCCTTGGTCTCCTAAAGTGCTGGGATTCCAGGTGACAGCCATGATGCCTGGCACCAAATTTCTTCATTGGAGTCAAAGCAAGTTTCCTGAGCTTTTAGGGCTCCGGTTTCTTCGTGTGTAGAATGCAGACAAAAACATCTTTAGTTTTTAAAATAAGGATTAAATGAGATAATGCATTTGAAGCACTTTGCAAAGTGCCTGACTTATAGTAAGTGCTCAATAAGGGTTTGCCATATGGTACAATTTGATATCAATTCAGCTACCAACCTATCATAAAATTCCTTACATTTTTAATATATTGGGTTTCAGTTGGTTCTTTTTTTTTTTTTTTTTTTTTGAGACAGAGTCTTGCTCTGTCACCTAGGCTGGAGTGTAGGGGCATGATTTCAGCTCACTACAACCTTTGCCTCCCAGATTCAAGGGATTCTTGTGCCTCAGCCTCCCAAGTAGTAGCTGGGATTACAGGCATGCACCACCATGCCTGGCCAATTTTTGCATTTTTAGTACAGAGGGAGTTTGGCTATGTTGGCCAGGCTGGTCTCAAACTCCTGGCCTCAAGAGATCGGCCTGCCTCGGCCTCCCAAAGTGCTGAGATTACAGGCATGAGCTACTGCACCCAGCCAGGTTTCAGTCGGATGTTATAAGAACCCTGCTAGGTACTTGGGGTAGGCCTTACTATTGCATTATACAAGAGGGATAACTAAAATGCAGAAAGCTCAGTGCCTGGCAAGGGGCACAAGGTAAGTGGCAAAGTTAGAAGAAACCCTATGTCTCCTGAGCTTTGCAATTCATCCATTCGAAAATGATTGTGAGTACTTTTTATGCATTCTGCACTGGAATTTATGATGAATATTACCAAGTACATTTCTTGCTTTTAGGGAATTTATGGTCTCCTGAGTGAGGAACAGAGATGTTAATCAAATAATCCTACTTACAAATGTATAATTCAGAACTGATTTAAGCACTCTGAAAGCAAGGAACACAGGCTTATAAAGGTCTGTTGACAAAAGGACCTGGTTTAGACTTGAGTCAGAGCAAGCTTCCCTGGGAAAATGCTCCTGGAGCTGAGGTCAGGAGGGTGAGGGGGAGTTAGCCGGGCACAGAGAGAATGTGGAGCCCATGGAGAGGCCCAGGGCAGGACACCTGGTGGCCTGCAGGAACTGGGAGGAAACGGGGAGGGTGGAGGAGAGAGCAGAGGGCTGCAGGGTCGGGTGGGGGTGATGGTGGAGGGGGTGATGACAGTGACGGTGGTGGTGGCTGCTAATATTTATTGACCTTGTTCCTGTCAAATGGCTTGGGTCCATCTGGGGCCGCCCTATACCACATTCTTAGCTTGAGTTTCCCGTGAATCTAGGCTGCCAATTCACCTAGGGCCAGGGTCTAGGCACGAGGTGTTCCCTTTCCTTTTCTCCCTGCCTTTCTAGTTGTGGAGAGGACCTGTGCCTCCTGGGTGTGAGTGCACGCATGCGGAGTGTGGGTTTACTACGAGCCATCCTAACCCTGAGAGTGCAGGACTCACGGTGGGAAGGTTTTTTGATCAGTTCTCTGTATCTTGGCTGGGCCCCAGTTCTGGCTTCTGTTCCCTTGTTGAAGAGGCTGGTAAAGCCTAAAGCACAAGCTTGCCCACCATGGCCACAGTGTGCAGGGAAAAAGCAGCCCTGATGCTTTGAGGTTCTACTACTTCTCTGGGTTCCTATGTCCCCTTAGGTTCTAGCCTAGTAGTTACTTTCCAGTCAGCTTATTGATGCTTTTAAAGAGTTTATGTCTATTTTATCCCATATATTATTTCTTTTCAGAGGGCAGCTCAGTCTGGAAATCTGGCATGCTACCACAGAAATCAGAAGTCCAGGCTGGGCACGGTGGCTCACCCCTGTAATCTCAGCACTTTGGGAGGCCGAGATGGATGGATTACCTGAGGTCAAGAGTTCAAGACCAGCCTGACCAACATCGCAAAACTCCATCTCTACTAAAAATTAAAAAAAAAAAAAAAAAAAATAGCAGGGTGCGGTGGTGCACGCCTGTAATTCCAGCGACTCCTGTAATTCCTGTAACTCCTGCCTCAGTTGGAATTATAGGCGTGCACCACCACGCCTTGCTGAGGCAGGAGAATTGCTTGAACCCGGGAGGTGGAGGTTGCAGTGAGCCGAGATTGCATCACTGCACTCAGCCTCGTGAGACAGGGTAACTCTGTCACACACCCCCCCAAAAAAAAAGCAAAGCAAAGAAATCAGAAGTCCACTAGACTGCATTGCTTGCTTTTCTCTGAGCCTGTGGAATCCTTATTAACATAGCAGTGAGGAAATAGACATATATGTATCTTCCCCCCGAGGAGTTAAGTAACTGAAGAATTGTGTTATTGTGATTAAAATATACATAAAATAGAATTTACTATTTTAGCCATTTTTAAGTGAACATTAATTGTACAGTGGTATTAGGTGCATTAGAAATGCTGTGCAGCCATCAGAACATCTACAGAGCCTTTTCCATCACCCTAAACAGAAACTCCATCCAGTCCAGGCCTGGTGGTTCATGCCTGTAATCCCAGCACTTTGGGAGGCTGAGGAGGGCAGATCACTTGAGCCCAGAAGTTCAAGACCAGCCTGGGCAACATAATGAGACTCCTTCTCCATGAAAAATTCAAGATTATCTGGGCATGGTGGTGCACACCTCTAGTCCCAGCTACTCGGGAGGCTGAGGTGGGAGGATTGCTTGAACTGGGGAGGCAGAGGTTGCAGTGAGCAAAGAGCGCCTCCCGTGTTCAAGTGATTCTCCCGCCTCAGCCTCCCGAGTAGCTGGGATTACAGGTGAGCGCCACCATGCCTGGCTAATTTTTGTATTTTTTTTAAGTAGAGTCGGGCTTCACCATGTTGGTTAGGCTGGTCTTGAACTCCTGATCTCAGGTGATTCGCCCACCTCAGCCTCCCAAAATGTTGAGATTACAGGCATGAGCCACTGCACCCAGCCTGATGGCTGTTTTGTACTCTGCTCTTATGGAAGTTGTGGCCATGAAAGGTGGCTTCTGAGAATCAGTGTTTCCTTCAATGAATTTGGTACTGAATGGTGTGGACTGAATGCTTGGAGCTCGGCTAAGTCCTGATTCTGGCCCTGTGGAGGCCTCTGCTGAGGAGCTGCCCTGGGGTCCAAGGGTGAGGGCAGAGGATGGAGCATGGCACACCAGGACCGAGGTGAGCCCATGGTAGGCTCTATTCACTGGCAGGGTTGGACTCTCTGGGCTGAGTGCTTTCCCACACTCCTGTGGACTTCAGAAGTTTGTGCAGTCTTTCCAGAGGCAACCTTGGAAACAACTGAACACTTTCCTCTTTATTCCCTTTTTTTTTTTTTTTTTTTTTCACTTAAAAAATTGTGGCCAGGTGTATTAGTCCCTTTTTACACTGCTAATAAAGACATAACCAAGACTGGGCTATTTATGAAAGAAAGAGATTTAATGGACTTAGAATTCCATGTGGTTGGGGAAGCCTCACAATCATGGTAGAAGCAAGTCACATCTTACATGGATGGCAGCAGGCAAAAAGAGAGCTTGTGCAGGGAAACTCCTCCTTATAAAGCCATCAAATCTCATGAGACTTACTCACTATCATGAGAAGAGCAAGTGAAAGGCCCACCCCCATGACTCAATTATCTCCCATTGGGTCCCTCCCACAACATGTGGGAATTCAAGATGAGATCTGGGTGAGGACACAGCCAAACCATATCACCAGGCATGGTATGTCATGCCTGCAATCACAGGATTTTGGGAGGCTGAGGTGGGAGAATCACCTGAGGCTAGGAGTTTAAGAGCAGCCTGGGCAACATAGTGAGACACCATCTCTACAAAAAATATTAAAGAAATTATCTGGGTGTGGTGGCACATGCCTGTAGTTCCAGCTACTCAGGAGGTTGACGTGAGCATACTGCTTTAGCCCAGGAGTTTGAGGCTACAGTGAGCTCTGGTTGCACCACTGCACTCCAGTCTGGGAAACAGAGTGAGACTGTCTCAAAAATAATTAACAAATAATAAAATAAATAAATAAAATTATAGTAAAATATACATGATCTCAAACTGACCATTTTTAAAGTGTACAGTTCACTGGCATTAGTACATTCACATTGCTGTGCAACTTTTCCATGAGTTTTGAGAAGGTCTTTATGGCCAAAAGAGAAATTGCCTTTCTAAATACGGAAACGATTTTTACCTAAAGGAAGCCGACTTGCTGCACTTGGATGAGTTTCGTGTTTGCACCTGTTACAAATACAGCAGATAAACAGGGCAAGGCGTTCTCTGTGTGTTGAAGAGAGGGTGTGAGCCACAAATTCGGAACCCTTCTCCCGCTGTGGAGTTAGGCGCTCCTTCCTCTCCCCCGTTTTCCTCCCCTTGTTTCCATAGTGTTGGAAGTCAGTGCTACGGGAAGCTGTTCACCTCCTCACTGAGGCAGCTCTATGAATAATAGTGATTAATTCCTGCTTTTGTCTGCACTAGGTGATGGGGGTGGCAGCAGGGAGGCCAAAGAAAAAACCAAGAGCTGCAGCTGAGGGCTTGATTTTTTTTTTTTTTCACCAATCCCTGTTTTCAGCTATGAACCTGTTAGGTTCTATTTTTGTGTCATCGTTTCAGAGAGCAACATTTCAGAAACTTGGCAGCCACCAAGCAGACACCTGACCTGGTCACCTTGTGGCACTGGGCACTGGGCTGGCCACCAAGTGACTTAGATTCTGATTTCAGCTTCGTCATTAGGCATGACACATCAGTGGCTTCTCTGAAACTCGGTCTCCTCACTGGCGATGTCTCAGTCAATGCCTGCAGAGCTCTCTCCTTGCTCCAGAGTGGGGGCTGGGGGGTGTCTTCCTTCTATCATTCAGGGAGGGATTCAAGGAGGAATCTCACCCTGACACCGAACAGTTGTGGAATCAGAGCGGGAAGGACTGGAGGGGGCTTGCCCTGCACCCCTATTTTATAGTCCAGTCTAACACCCTCCAGGGAGCCACCACACCCATCTCCCTCCAGGCTTCAGGGACGGTGGGGGCTGACCTACTCTGTGGCTGAGGCTGCCTGCTACAGGCTGGGCAGCACTGGGCTCAACTCAGGCAGCCTTAAGGGTTCAGAGCTTCTGGATTTTTCCAGGGGCTCAGGAGGAAGAGATGAGGGGTTCCTGAGATTCCTGCCCCACCACCGATGCTCAGAGCTTTGCTGTCAGTGTTGTCTTGCAGGATAACCGCACACCCCTTTCTTCCTCCCTTTTCTTCCTTTATACCCAGGCTGTGGGCCTGTTCAGGCCCTCAGGCTTGCAGAAGCCTTCCCAAAGATGTGGGCCTGTTGTTGATTTACAGGGGCCTGGCTCCTCTGTGCGCCTGGCTGCATAACTTAACGGGATCTGTCACCTTCAATAGGCCGCTGCACAGCTGCGTGCGGGAGCAGCTGCCTTCGCAGCCTTTGTTTGGTCTCAGTTCTCATCTTATCCAGCACAGCCAAGGGGCCCTCTCTCCTCCCGGCACCTTGATAAGTGCTGACTGTCCCCTGCCCACTAAGTGCTTTGGGTGGCCCACGAATATACAGGGTCTCTCACACAGTTTATGATAGTGATGGTGACCGAAGGCTGTTCATAAACAGTGAGTCGTGGGTGGCGGCATTAGCTCTTAAAAATCATAATCAGCTCTCCAGGTGGCCTCTTAAATGTGCTTGGGGCTTTTCTTCTCATCCATAAAATAGGATACTTTAGCCAGAGGCCCCAGAGCTGGCAGGAGGACAGAGCACATGTTTGGCCTTTGTGGCCTCAAATGAATGCTCATTCCCCAACTCAGACTGATGAGAATCTGTGCTCCCTTAAAACATACATGCATGTGCACACCTCCACACACACTCATTCACACATGCATACACACTCACACACTCACAGATGCACTCACGTGAGTACACACACTCTCACACGTGCACACTCAAACATGCATACTCACAGGCATCTGAGGCCCCACACCCACCATGGGCTGAGCTCTGGGGACTGAGGAAGCAGGTGCGGGCACAACTGGGCATTCAGAAATGTTTATCCTCAGGCCCCTGACTGCCCATTTCCCTCCATCATGGCTCTCCCTCTACTTCCAAATCTCAATGCTATCGACCTGATGTGCTACCAAATGTTGGAGAAGATCGGATCTCATTTGCTCAGACCTGGTCTGGGGACATTTGGGTTTGAAGCCCTCCTTGGGCTATGGGATGAAATACCAAAAGTAGGTGGGTGGGGGCCCCTAGGTGCTTCCCTGAGCCCCTGCTGTCACCAGCTCCAAGTCAACACGAACTGCTGAGGACCGCCAGACCTGTCTTGGCGGGCGCAAGGGGTGGGCCTTGGGACAGGAGTCCACAACATGGCCCTGCAATGGCCTGCTGACCGGCCAAAGCTTTAGCAGTGCAGCCTATGGGGAGGTGCCCAGGATTGGCAGCCAGACACACCCACGTTCACTGGGCCTCTGCTTTTCCACTTCCTGGCTATGAGACCTCAAGCAAATTGCTTATTTAACCTCACTGAGCCTCAGTTTCCTCACCTATGAAAATGAAGACAAAAGAATGTACCCCATAGGGCCTGTTGATAGGACTAAAAGAGAGAATGTGTGCAATTGTCTTATTTGAGAATCAAGACATGGCAGCTGAAATAAAGAATGTTATAATTTTCTTATCTTTTTGGCTCAATATTTTTTTGTTTGTTTGTTTAAAATTAGAGAAAAGGTCTCTCTCTGTCACCAGGCTGGAGTGCAGTGGTGCAATTATAGCTCACTGAGGTCTTGAACTCCTGGGCTCAAGTGATCCTCCCACCTCAGCCTCTTGAGTAGCTGGGACGATAGGCGTGTGCCACCATGCCTGGCTAATTTTTTTAAAAATAACTTTTTGTAGCGTTGAGGCCTAACTCTGTTGCCCAGACTGGTCTTGAACTCCTGGCCTCAAGCGATCCTTTTGCCTGTTTCCCAAAGTGTTGGGATTACAGGTGGGGGCCACTGCACCTGGCCTGGCCCAAGACTTTGATCTGAGAAAAAGAAGACACTCAGGGGCCACGTATGCTGAAAGAACCCATGGCCGGGCGCGTTGGCTTACGCCTGTAATCCTAGTACTTTGGGAGGCTGAGGCAAGTGGATCACCTGAGGTCAGGAGTTTGAGACCAGCCTGGCCAACAAGACAAAACCCGTCTCTACTAAAAATACAAAAATTAGCCAGGTGTTGTGGCTTACACCTGTAATCCCAGCACTTTGGGAGGCTAAGGCAGTTGGATCACCTGAGGTCAGGAGTTCGAGACCAGCCTGGCCAACATGGTGAAACCCCATCTCTACTAAAAATACAAAAATTAGCTGGGCGTA
>NW_012101787.1:919538-930169 GCF_000951045.1 Mandrillus leucophaeus
AACCCAAACCCCGCCCTCTGACATGTGAGGAGGACATGACACAAAGTCTTGTGAGGTTCTCTTGGAGGTCACTGCTTACGCCCAGGCTGTCAGAAAGTCTGCTCTGGGACAAAGTTGGAGGCTGGGAAATGTGCCTTCTGGCTTGGACTTCCTTTTCCCTTCCCTGGCTGCTGGTGGCCAGCCAGTTTGCAGACAGCCTACAGCCCACCTGGGCTGCTCTCAGGAAGCTGAGGCCTGACTCAGCCTCTTGCTCATTGCTCCCCTATCTGGACACAGTCATCTCTGCCGGCGCATTCACGCCAAGGGCCAGATGTGTTCTCCTGCTCTTCCGGGATGATGTGTGTACCCTGACTTAGTCCATTTCATGTTGTTATAAAGGAATCCCTGAGACTGGGTAAGTTATGAAGGAAAAAGGCATGTTTGGCTCACAGTGTAGATATCTGGAAAAGTTCAAGACTGGGCATCTGGTGAGGGCCCCGGGCTGCTCCACTCATGGCAGAAAGTGAAGGGGAGCTGTTGCATGCAGAGATTGCATAGCAGGAGAAACCAAGGAAGCCAGGCTCTTTCAACGATCCACTCCCCGGGAACTAGGGTGAGAACTCACTCACCCCCAAGGGAGTGCACTTGTCTATTTGAGGATCCAACCCCATGACCCCAACACCTTCCACCAGTCCCCACCTCCAACACCGGGGATTGCATTTCAACCTGAGGTTTGGAGGGGACAAACATTACAACCTTAGCAACCCCACACACACCCACTTAAGCTAAAGGAGGGCTAAATTAGCACTGGTGATGACAGGCATGAAGTATTGTTAGACAAACATTTTGATTTGCCTCCTGTCATTTACATGAATAAATGTCACGTGCGTGTGCATGTGTGTGCGCCCTACACTTTTTAGATAAAATAGTGTTTCCTATATATCCTGGTTTTGAACCGTTTTCCATTTAATATATTGTAGATGTTTTCCCATGTGCTTATAGTCTTCCATAACACAATTTTAAATGACTCTCAAGTATTCTCTTGTGATCCTCAAAGTGAGGTACATGCCAGACCATCCACTGGGTGAGGGGAGAAAATACTACAACTTCCTTTCACCTTTATTTTTATCTAAAAACAAGACAGAAATGAAGCTTTACTACTTTCTAATACCTGGCCCCCGTCCTGGTCGGCCTGCACATGTGGTGCCAGTGGGGTCCGGCAGGGGGCAGAGGGTTGACAGCGGCACCTGCACATTTTTGTTTGCTTTCTGCAAATTGCAATTTACTGCAGCTTCTAAGTGTTTGGTTAAAGAGATATCCAGATTATTTTAACTAATAACCTTCACAAAATAGGTGGCTTAATTTCTAGCTAAGATAATGTAGACTGTAGGCTGCAAAAGGTGAGATGTTGGGAGTGGGGTGAGAGTTGAAAAATTACCTATTGGGTACAATGTTCACTATTCAGGTGATGGGTTCACTAAAAGCCCAGACTCTACCACTACACAATATATGCATGTAAGAAATCTACACTTTCATTTTGGGAGGCTGAGGCAGGTGGATCACTTGAGGTCAGGAGTTCCAGACCAGCCTGGTCAACATAGTGAAACCCTGTCTACACTAAAAATACAAAAATCAGCCAGGTGTGGTGGCGCACACCTGTAATCCCAGCTACTCAGGAGCCTGAGGCAGGAGAATCGCTTTAACCAGGGAGGCAGAGGTTTCAGTGAGCTGAGATTGTGCCACTGCACTCCAACCTGGGTGACAGGGTGAGACTCCGTCTTGAAAAAAAGAAAAAGAAATCTGCACTTGTATTGCCTAAATATATAAAAGTAAAAAGCTCAGAGCACAAAAAGAGAACAAGAAAATGGCTGAGTGGATTCTTTTTCAGATTCCATTGTGAACTCATCATCATTCTTGTTAGATGAGAAAACAACAGCATATTCAGATTTGAAAAGAGTCAGCCAGAAATATATTAACACTTAAGAAGATTATGTGAATCACAGGTATACAGTCATTTCATTCATGATGGCCTTACGCTAAGTGCATATAGTACCTTGAGGTATAAGCTCATAAGAGTATCATCATAGGTAAGACAGTTAAACAATTAACATTGAAAATACAAAGACAAATCTCAACTTCCTTTCACTGATGTTGAAAGTCATGCAGAATCTTTCAGTCCTTAAACATTTTTACTAAACTACCGATAATAAATATTTAGAAGCTTAAAGGTCATATAACATGGTAAAACTGGCCAAAATAACACATGAAACAAATATGGGGAAGAATTTAAATATAGTCTTTCATCGGAAAATACTATTGAAAGCCAGGCAAAGTGGCTTATACCCGTAATCCCAGCACTTTAGAAGTCTGAGGCAGGAGGATCGCTTGAGCCCAGGAGCTTGACACCAGCCGGGGCAACATAGTGTGACATTGTCTCTACAAAAAATAAAAAATTAGCTTTGTGTGGGGGCGCATGCCTGTGGTCCCAGCTACTCAGAAGGCTGAGGTGGGAGGATCCCTTGAGCCTGGGAAGCCAAGGCTGCAGTGAGCTGTGACTGCACCACTGCATTCCAGCCTGGGCAACAGAGTGAAACCCTGTCTCAAAAACGAAATGAGGCCAGCCGCGATGGCTCATGCTTGTAATCCCAACACTTTGGGAGGCCAAGAGGGGTGGCTCACCTGAGGTCAGGAGTTCGAGATCAGCCTGGCCAACATGGTGAAACTCCTTCTCTACTAAAAATACAAAAAATGAGCCGAGCATGGTGGCAGATGCCTGTAATCCCAGTTACTCGGGAGGCAGGAGAATCACTTGAACCCGGGAGGCGGAGGTTGCAGTGAGCCGAGATCACACCATCACACTCCAGCCTGGGTGACAGAGTGACACTCCATCGCAAAAACAAAACAAAACAAAAAACTCAACAAAACAAACAAGATTATGTCCTTTGCAGGGATATGGATGGAGCTGGAGGCTATTATCTTTAAGAAACTAACTCAGGAACAGAAAACCAAATACTGCATGTTCTCACTTATAAGTGGGAGAACTAAATGATGAGAACACGTGCACACACAGAGGGGAACAACACACAATGAGGCCTGTTGGAGGGTGGAGGGTGGGACGAGGAAGAGGATCAGTAAAAATAACTAATGGACACTAGGCTTAATACTTGGGTGATGAAATAATCCGCACAACAAACCCTCATGACACAAGTTTACCTGTGTAACAAACCTGCACATGGACCCCTGAACTTAAAATAAAAGTTAAATGTTTTAAAAGGAAAAAATAAAATAAAACATGGAAACAGAATTTTCTGACTAATTTAAAGATCTTCTAATGAAAATTTTAGTATTTTGTATGCATTAAATATAAAAAATATAAGACCTCTTGGTTGACGTCATAGAAGTAGAAAATTTACTTAGCTTAATTTCAATAAAAATTTCTGTATACTTAGTGTATGAGAATGAGAAATTAATTTCTTGATTTATTAAGTGTGTCCAATTATGCTTTTCCTCTATTAGTATCTGTGTCTTTATAAAAGATTGTTTTGAATTATTACATCTATTATAACCAAGAATGGAAATATATTGAACTTTCAGTTGTATTATAGTGTTAAACTAAGACTTTAAGAAATGATTGATTTAATCCAAAAACACATGGGTCTTTTTAAACCAAAATATTTCTGAAGTATTAATGAATAAAATAGAACAAATTTAAAATATTGCTTAAAATTTCCATATCATGTGTTTTGTAAAGCATATAACACTTTAAGTTTGATAGTACCTATATATAATTTATTAAAAGTAAATGACTACTTATTAGGGTGTATGCAAACATTACTTTTGATAGGGGTATGTGACTATGGACTCAAAATACAAGAGACCACTTGATCCCCAATTAGTAGGCACTGAGGTTGTTTCCAATTTTTTAACTTTTTCAAATGATGTAAGGAGCATCTTATGTAGAAGCTATTTGCTACATTCCTGCTGATTTTCTGGGGATAACGTCCTAGAAGTGAGAATACTTAATCCAAGAGTATGCTCATTGTAAGGGAATATTTTATTTTTATTTGTTTCGTTAGTTTACAAATTTCCTACAGAGAGACTATAATAACGGACATGGCCACCAGCAGCGATGACAGTGTTTTCCCCTAGCCCTTGGGTTTGTTTTCATGTAATTTCAGCTGCTAGTTACAGGGGGAGGACTCTGGTCTATCTGAGAGCAGTGAGGGACCCCAGGGCTCTGAGGAAGGTAGTTTTGGGCAGGGATCTGGGATGACCACAGACTGTGGATATCCACCAACAGCAGTCTATGCATCAGGGCAGTTGGTGCTGTACATCAGACCCTTCCTGGTGGTAAGGACGAGCTCCCTGGGGTCTCAGGGCATGACCCTGAATTGTTGGGGGTCGGGTACCGCACAGTGTGGAAAGGTGGTCATCCCTCTCGGAGGTGGGGGTGGGCAGGTCCCTGAGGGTCCTCTGTTTCGGGAAGGCTGTCTGTAGGATGCTGACTGTTGCTACACAGCAGTGTCTGAGGATCAAAAGCGAGTGGAAGGAGGTCTTCTTCTCTCAGTCCATGTGGAAAGCATTTGTCTTCGGCTGGAAACCTTGCGTGAGAACAAAAGCCAGCCCTTGTGAAATGCTTGCAGACCCTGCGGCCAGCTCTGTTCCTGACTCTCCCGGCCTTTTGCTAAGATAGCAGAATGGGGTTTCCCACCAAAATCAGCAGAAAAGCCAAAGTTTCCAAGCAGCGGGAACTCGCAGCAAAATGGTAGCACTTTGTTTTCATTTTCTCAGTCCCTCTGAGCAGCACGTTGCTGCCTACCCAGGCCTTTTTCCTGTGTGGAGGCCCGGTCCCTCAGAGCCCTGCCAGGCGCTCAGCTGATGTGACCCGGGAGTTCAGGCGGAGACACTGAGAGGGGCTTGTGGTTGAAGGTGCCAACCTCACAGATGGCATTCGCAGGTTGCCCTGGGATTCCTCTCTCCAGGAGCAGATGGGGAGGGGACAATGACTTGGTCACACGGGCCTTCTGGGGCTGCTGTCCCACCACCCTGGCACCCGACAGCCTCACCTTTGTGCAGGGTGGGGTCTCGGGGGCCAGAGGTGAGAGCAGCAAGCGTTTCGTTTCCACCTTTGTCTCTGGCCCCACAGGGAACCCTCACTGGGAGTCTCAGCAGCTGCATATCCCGCTTCCTCCTGCCTGGGTCCTCCTAACCCTACCCAAGGCTGGAGGAGAACTTGATATAAAGCCTGCAGGCCCAGAGAGGGATGAATGTGACTATGGGGCCTGAAGACAGTGCGATTGGATCTGCCCTGCAGGAGCAAAGGACTTGGGGAGACAGTGACCCCCAGCCTCAGGCCATCTACGTAGGTGTTCGGGCAGTGAAAGAGCCTGGACAGCTGATGGAGAAAGTCTCCCAGGAGACACAGGGGGAGATTAGGAGGCAAGATCAACTCCTTCACTGGTGCCCTTGAACCACCTTCTCCCTCTCCCTCTCCCCTGGGATATCTGTCTCCTCTCTCTCTCAATATATATATAATGTTGTTTCAGTCCTTTTTGTGTTGCTATAAAGGAATACCTGAGACTGGGTGATGCATAACGAAGAAGGGTTTATTTGGCTTACAGTTGTGCAGACTGTACAAGCATGGCTCCAGCATCTGCTTGGCCTCTAGTGAGGCCTCAGGAAGCTTTTACTCATGGCAGGAGGGGAAGGGGAGCAGGCGTGTCACATGGTGTGAGAGGGAGCAGGAGACACGGCCAGGCATTTTTTTTTTTTTTTTTTAATTTTACTTTAAGTTCTGGGATACATGTACAGAACGTGCAGGTTTGTTACATAGGTATACATGTGTCATGGTGGTTTTCTGCACCTATCAACCCATCATCTAGGTTTTAAGCCCCACATGCATTAGATATTTGTCCTAATGCTCTCCCTCCCCTTGTCCCCACAACCCCACAACAGGCCTCGGTGTGTGATGTTCCCCTCCCTGTGTCCATGTGTTCTCATTGTTCAACTCCCACTTACGAGTGAGAACATGTGGTGTCTGGTTTTCTGTTCCTGTGTTAGTTTGCTGAAAATGATGGCTTCCAGCTTCATCCATTTCCCTACAAAGGACATGAACTCATCCTTTTTATGGCTGCATAGTATTCCATGGTATATATGTGCTACATTTTATTTATCCAGTCTATTATTGATGGGCATTTGGGTTGGTTCCAAGTCTTTGCTATTGTAAATAGTGCTGCAATAAACATATATGTGCATGTGTCTTTAAAGCAGAATTATTTATAATCCTTTGGGTATATACTCAATAATTAGATTGCTAGATCAAACGGTATTTCTAGTTCTAGATCCTTGAGGAATCACCACACTGTCTTCCACAATGGTTGAACTAATTTACACTCCCACCAGCAGTGTACAGCCAGGCATTTTTAAGCAACCAGCTCATGCATGAACAAATAGAGCAAGAACTCACTCATTACCACAAGGAGGGCACCAAGCCATTCATGAGGAGTCTGTCCCCATGACCCAAACAGCTCCCACCAGGCCCCATCACCAACACTGGGGATCACATTTCAGCTTGAGATTTTCAGGGGACAAGTATTATATCAACTGGTTCTTTTCTTCCATCTGTTCATCTATCCAACTAGCCAACCAGCCGGTCATCTGTTTTTTCATTTGCTCATTCATTCATCCATTTGTTCATTCAACAAACATGAAAACCATTTGCTGCAAATGGCTGGCTGTGGCTTAGAGGGGTTTGGGAAGACTCTGACCCACTGCTTGTAGGACTTCACAGGCAGGAATTTGGTCAGAAGTTTGTAGGTCTAAAAACTATTTTTTTTTTTCACCTGCCCAGAGGTTCTGGGGGACTCATTCAGTTTGTTTGTTTGTTTTGTTTTTTGTTTTTCTTTTTGAGGCAAGGTCTTGCTCTGTCACCCAGGCTGGAGTGCAGTGGCATGATCTCGGCTCACTGTAGCCTCTACCTCTCCGGTTCAAGCAATTCTCCTGCCTCAGCCTTCTGAGTAGCTGGGATTACATGCGTGTGCCATGATGCCTGGCTAATTTTTATATTTTTCAGTAGAGACAGCGTTTTGCCATGTTGGCCAGGCTGGTCTCAAACTCCTGACCTCAAATGATCCATCCACCTCAGCCTCCTAAAGTGCTAGGATTACAGGCATGAGCCACTGCGCCTGGCCCTCATTCATTTTTTAATGAGGTCATAAGATTGATTTAGAAACCCAAAGACCAAAAATCAATTATACCCCAAGCTTGGCTGGGTGGGATAACAAATACCAGTGTCCCCTCCTGCACAAGTCCAGAAGAGGGATGCCTACACAAGAGAGTTCAGTGGATTTTTTCTCCTCATGTCAATGTGAAAAGAAAATAAATCTCAGGACCCCCATATCACTAAGCCAAAGGGAAAAATCAAGCTGGGTACTGCATCAGGCACACCTGCCTCTCATTCTATTTCTAAATAAGACAGCTACAAAGATTTTTAAAAACCTTCATATCTCCCTCACAATTTACCCACTAGGAAGTTCCTTGTGGGCCTCAAGATCTTTACTCTAAAACAGTTCTGTTGAATTTCACCTTGGCAATGTAAATTGATAGCTTATCTTCGCAGGTGCAGGACAAAGGACAGAACTCAAAGTCATCCCTCTGCTCATCTGAGACAAATGCATATCTGATTGCTCCCTCTGCCCTATTGTTTGTGTAAAAATGCAGATTCACCAAGCCAGACCAAGACATAAGTGACTACTCCTCTACCCCCACCTCTCCTTGAAGAAACCTTCCTTTCATGTGGCCACAATCTAAAGTTCTGAAGGATTCCAGTGATTTTGCAACCTGAAGGCTTTGACTCAGAAGGACTTACATCTGATTTCACAAACTTTCCTGAGGTAGCAGCGTGATGAAGCAACAGGACAGCATTCACAGGCTGGGCAACATAGCGAGACTCCCTCTTTACAAAATCATTAAGAATTATCCAAGTGTGGTAGTGCATTCCTGTTGCCCCAGTTACTCAGGATCCTCTTTCCTTGGCCTCTCAAAGTGCTGGGATTACAGGCAATGGGGAAGTGATGACTTTAAGTGGCTTTTCAGGCCCTGGCCCACAGGTAGCTGCAGAGAAAGACTCTATTAGCACAAAGGAGGGAGCCCCTGAGCCCACTGCAGGGTGGGAGGCACCCAAGGTCCTGAAGTTTTGTTGGTGGGGGCTGTGAGTCATCAAAACCTCGGTATTCATACTGATGTTTCTTCGTTTGTACCTGCAAGTTAGTTTGGGTGTGGGAACCTTTCAGGTGGGCTAGTCTTGAGTTGCCCTTAAATACAGTTGCTCTGCCTCAACATCACAATGGAAGCTCTCCAAGACAGACTATTTTTTGTAAACCTGGTAAGTGCCTGCATTTGATGAAATTATAGGACTCTGATAAATGCTTGATGCTGGGGTAGAGGAGGTTGCCTAAGAAAGAGGTAAAGGGAATGAGGTGGGCTTGGTAAAATGAGGAAATCTATCCTTGAATGGAAGCAAGTCTTTCCTTTTTTCTTCCTTTTTCTTTCTTTCTTTTCTTCTTTTTTTTTTTTTTTAAGATAGACAGGGTCTCAACTCTGTGGCCCAGGCTGCAGTGCAGTGGTGTGATTATAGCTCACTGCAGCCTCAAACTCCTGGGTTCAAGTAATCTTCTTGCCTCAGCCTCTCAAGTAGCTGGGGCTACAGGCATGGATACCACACTTGGATAATTATTAATTTTTTTGTAGAGATAGGGTCTCACTATGTTGCCCAGGCTGCTCTTGAACTCCTGGCCTCCAGTGGTCCTCCCTCCTTGGCCTCCCAAAGTGCTGGGATTACAGGAATGAGGCACTGTGCCTGGCTGGTAAGTCTTTGCAGATATCAAAACCAGTAGATTCTGTGCTGTGGGGTTAGGTCATTTGGAAAATCAGAGAATGTAGCCTCAGTTCCGAAACTGCTGACCAATGCTTCATCACTGCTCCTTAAGGCTTTGAAAGTTTGTGAAATTGACTGTAAGTCCTTCCGAACCAAAGTCTGCAGGTTGCAAAATCACTGGAATCCTTCAGAACTTTAGACTGAAAGGCAGCTTTCTTCAAGGAATCCACCTTTGCTAGGATCAGAAAAATTCAGCCTGGTCCTTGCTTCTGAGGTCCTGAGAGTCTGATTTGCACATTGCCAATTATTATTGAACATTGTAAGAGGAGGAGGAAGAAGAAAAAGGGAAGACAGAGAAAACTGGGATCCTTGAGGCAAGCAGGTGGCCGGAGCCGTTCAGAATGGTGTAGCAGAAAGGGCGCTGATTTCTACCCGGGCTCTTGACAGCTGAGTGGCCTTGCTCAAGTCGCCTGGCGTCTCTGGGCCTGATTCATCTGGAAAGCCAGGGGGTTGGACTGGATTATTTATGGCCTGTGCCTACTCTGACATCTGACAGTTCTATCAATCTTTACCCCGGAGCTGTCCCATATCTCCTTGGGTTAGATGGGAAATTCATCTTCCTTGCAGATTAAACACCTACTGATTTTTTTTTTTTTTCCTCCAGCAAGAGGGAATGAGGCAGCTATTTCTCCCTCTGCAGACAGAGGCAAAGAAAAAAGCAAAGTCAAATCAACTCCGGTTCAGTGCTTAGCGGTTCAGGTCTGAATGAACAGTGTTGGTTTGCAGGCGTCGCTCAGACCCTGTAGCTCATAGAATCTGGAGTTGGTAGGGTCCTGACAGACGAGCCTTCTCTTTAAATTGAGAAAACAGATACCCCTAGAAGGGAAGTGGCATTGAATTAGGTAATGATGGAGCCTGAACTAGAGTCTAGATAGACACCCAGGAGGAAGAACCTGCCGAGGGCCTGTTATTAGAGGCTGCTCGCGCTCTCGTGGTACTCTCTTAAGCATATAGGATTAGGTAATCCTGTCCGCGTTTTCCTCTCTGATTGGAGTTTATGTTAATCTCAATTAAGCCGTCAGCCGGGCTTCCCGGTGCGAGGCGTGGCTTCTGCCAGGCGGTGTCTTTCCACCCTTTGTAAGGAGACGCGGCCGGTGACTGGTAGGCTGGGAAGCGCCGGCGACCAATGGGGAGCGTGGGGGGCGGGGATACTGGGCCGGGACTGGGCGGGGCCGCGCGGTCGCCGTGGTTACCGAGCCGGCCGGTCGCCAATCAGCAAACACTAATTAGGCGCCCCACCCCGAAGCCCGGGCTGCGAGGCGGAGACAGGACCCCTTCAGCTCCACCCCAGAGCTTGGCATGATTTGCCATTTTACGGCTCTTCTGGAACCTATGTTTCCTCCCGAGCGCAGGAGGTGCCCTGGCCGCGGCTGCCGGCCCCAGGACCTGGATGGAGATCGCCTCAGGAGAAGCCGCTCTCCTGGTCACACTACAGAGGCCTAGGGGGACGAGCCCTGCGGGGCCTGTCCGGACCCGAGGCGGCGCTTGGGCTTGTCCCCGGTGGAGCAGAAACGCCGTTTCCTGGGTGAGGACTCTTCGTCGCCCACCTGGACGGCGGCGGAGACACCCGCGCCACCTGCTCCCCAAATTCACCCGGACGCGCACTCAGCAGGGGTGCAGGGGAGGGGCTTCCTTCCTTGGGGGCCTCGCCTAGAGCCCCCGCCCCTGGGATGCCCAGACCCCTTTCCCCCCAGCATGCCCAGCCCCCCAGCACGCC
>NW_012101787.1:930854-939001 GCF_000951045.1 Mandrillus leucophaeus
AACTGAGAGAATAAAAAACTGAACATAAAAATTAACCCTTTTATTATAGTGTACTGGTCAGTCTTATGTGAATAAAATTCTTCTCACCTAGGACCTGTCTCTCACCTGAAGAAGGAATATGGCATGAATTGAGTTGGTCTGCATCCTTTGTTTTCCAACCATTTTTTCCTTCATTATTTTATTTTTTATTTTTAAATTTATTTTTATTTAGAGACAGGGTCTCCTATGTTGGCCAGGCTGGTCTCGAACTTTTGGCCTCAAGCAATTCTCCTGCCTCAGCCTCCAGAGTAGCTGGGATTACAGGCGTGAGTCACAGTGCCTGGCTTTCCTCCTAATTTTAAATAATTGTATTTTTTCCTTTAGCTGTCATCACACAGACCAAGTACCAATCACACCCAGCAGAAAATGGACCGTTTGGAATTCAATGATTTTGCAATCTTGAATTTCATGGAAGGCCAGAGGTGTGGTTCAGGGATAGGAAGCGGTAGGGAAGGACAGGAACACACACGCCTCAGCGGTCTCTTTCAGATAAGGTTTGTGAGCCTTGACATACACTGAAACTCCTTCCATTCCCATCCTTGAAAAAATCTGGGCTTTCATCAGTATTTCTTTTTAAATATTAATTTTTATGGGACCGTAGTAGGTGTATCTATTTATGGGGTACATGAGATATTTTGATACAGGCACACAATGTATAATAGTCACATCAGGGTAAACGGGGTATCCATCACCTCAATCATTTATCATTTGTTTGTGTTCTTTCATCATTATCTCTATGCTCAAAGCACAAGATGATTCTTGGTTTCACGCTAACTTCCTACAAACACAAACTCCCTGCCTCTGCCATCGGAAGCATGGAGCGCAGCTCGAGGGAAACCCGTCTGTCTATAGACGTGAGGTGGCGTGTTTTTCCCACATCCATGCTTAGCCTGTCCAGAATTCCTTCCTTTCATCCCTTGAACTCTTCTCCACCCTGCAAATTCCCCATTCTCCATTCACATCTGGTGGGTTCCATACTCATGCCCTTAACTGCTTTTGCCTCATTAAGTCCTAGAATAAAGGGCCTTTCAGATGTGAGGGTGAGTCCAGTCCTGGAGGAGAGGCCTCCAGTTCAGGGCCTGACTGCCCAGCAAACCCAGCCTAGCTCTGGCCTTCGTGTAGGTGTTGGTTTGTGGGGCAGCCTGGAGGGTCCAAGGAAAAATGAATTCATCTGTAATCAGGAAACCAGAATGAAGGTGAAGGTAAAGTGGAGAGGAGCTAGTTCAGGTCGGCATCTGCAGCAGTAGAGGCTGGTTTGGGATTTGTCCCAAGCTCAGTAATAACCCTAGACAAGACACCAAAATCATTTGGAGAGCTGTTTTTCCCTGTCAGTTTATGACTGGCCACGTCTGGCCAAGAAAAAGAAGGTGGAGGAAGCTTGCCAGGAATGACTTCCAGGCGCGCAAGGCTGAGTCTGAATTGAGGCCGACCAGAAATTGCAATTAGCGTGGAAATAAAGATCTTTTCAGAAAAGAAAATGGCCCTGGCACTTGTGTTTTATTGTCTCTCTCATCCCCTGGCACCCGCCCAGACAGCCCTGAGACAGCCTCTTGGCTCACAGACTCGTGAATACCCAGGCAGGCCAAGAGGGAGCAGTTCCCATCCTCACCTGCTTCTGGAAGGTGCAAGCTGCCTGTGGTGGAGGGAAAGCCAGGCCCCCCAGAGCTCCTTAGCAGGGAGGAGGAAGATCTGCTCCCCTCAGGGGCTACATACATTCGCACAGTTTGTCACAGACCCCCAGAGGCAAATCCTTAAGCCAAATCGTAGGGGGTTACAAAATGGTGTCCCTGGGACACCGCCCTTTTTATGAGAACACATTAATTACATACAAAGTCAGTGCTCTCAGCAAGAAGGCTGAGAACCCTGAGCAAAGTCAGAGGACACAAACGTGCATTTTTTTTTTTTTTTTCAAAAAAGAGGATGGGGTGTTTTTCATTCTCATCCTAATTTTGTTTACAGAGTAGGGGTGGAAAGGCATGCTAACCTGCATTCTGTTTATTTTAAAGCTACGGCAGCATTTGATAATTCAGCATCAGGGCATTAGCAGGGAGTGGACTAGAGGCTAAGTGCATTGCATGTGCAGTTTTCTTTTATCTCACAGCAGCTCCACATGGTGGATATTCATATTACTCCCGTTCACAGGAGATGAACTGGAGGCTCAGAGAGGTTAAGTGACTTTCCCAAGGCTCATGAGTGGTAGCATGGGATTCAAACCAGGTGATTCTAAGCTGCAACCCAGCAGTTCTGTGTACGACCCCTCGTGAGGCCAGAGAAGCCTGAACGCAGGCAGGATGAAACCCAAGCCCCCAAGAGGGTCAGAAGGGGTAAAATAATTCCCTCAAGGTCATCTGCTATTAAGTGTCTGAGTTGGATTTGACTTCCTGGGACAGGACAGGGAAAGTTTGGGAATTCGGAAGGAGTCGAAAAATTTTGGATAATTAGGGTCTGCCAGGGGCAGCTGGGGGCCGATGTGCGCTTATGAGTGAGTGGGAGAGACGGGGTGGGCTGGCGATGGAACAAACAAGTTCCATTCTTCCGGTCAGTCCACAGTTGATGTTGACACTACCCTCGGGATATGTCTTCAGCCACCTTTTATCACCTCCATGGATGTAGCCAGCGACCACCAAACCTACCTAAGGTGACGGCTGTCTCTTGATAGCTCCGCCCACTTCCACCCTTGCCCTCCTTCCTTCCGGGCTGGGCTGTCAGACCTTTGCATTCCTCTGCCAAACCCTCCAGGACTCCCCGCTACCCGGACCCCGCCCCACTGCACGAACTGCCTCCTGCCCCCTCCCACACCTGCCTGACCTCACTCCTTGACTCTGCTTCACTCTGCTCTTGCCCCAGGGCCCTTACGCTTGCTGATCTCTCTGCCCGCAACGCTTCTTGTCTTCACTCAGGCACAGGCTGGGCCCATGGCACTAGGTGATCAGAACTTACTAACATTACTGTCACTAAAGTTGGTATACACTCCCCCACTGCTAATGAGACTGGCTTTAAAATTTAAAAACAAAAAATAACTTCAGTAAGGCATTTCCTGGCCTCTTTATTGAAAATTTCAACCACCCCGACACCTCCTAGCTCCCTTCTGTTTTCTTTCCCCCCACCGGTGTGGCCCCTAACTTACAATTAATTACTTATCTCATTCACCTTCTATCTCCCCAGCTAGAATGCGAGCTCCATGAGGGCAGGGGTTTTTGTCTGTGTGGTTTGGTTGGTTTCTTCCATCCCAGTGCTTAGAACAGTGCCTGGGACACATCATGAACCTAATAAATATTTGTTGAACAAATGAATGAATGCAGGAAGCCCCACAATTTAGTTCATGTCACGGGAAGGAGCTAGAATCTTCTGATAGGACAGGAGGCGGGGAGCAGGAGGGTTGTGGAAGGTGGGATTAAGGAGGCTGTGATGGTGATGAGGGCAGAGACCCAGGAGTTAAAAGTGGACGTCCTGGAAGCTGGTGTGTATGGGAGACCACCCCCCACATCTCTCATCTCCACTTCTCTGTCACACATTGGGGACGCTCACAGAATGCCTTCCTGTAGGTCCTTGAACAAAATGAGATGCCAGAGATGGCAGCGTTTAAAATGGACAGCTGGGATGAAATGGCCCAGTCTTAAGTAACAAGAGGCCGAGAGAAAGCCACGGCACCAGGACAGGAGCTGTCCCCTCCTCTGCTAGGTCTGCCCCAGTCCCTGGCACCCAGTAGGAGTGTCATCTGAGAGCTGCCAGGAGAGACCCAAGGGGCCATTGGCAGAGCCAGACCCTCTCCTGCTGGCCCAGCTCAGAGAGACAGCAAAGCCAGAAGGCCATGGGGTGGGGCAGGAAGGACTCCTGACCAGGCCACAAAGCAAACGGCACAAATTCCCGGGATGCCAGCCCAGCAGGAGAGTCCCTGGTGCTCTTCCAGCTCTCCACAGCAGTTTGAAAAGCCCAGGCTTCTCATTTCCAGATTAGGGGTTGCTGGGACCTGGAGTGAGACAGGCCTGGGGGGAGTCCAGACTCCACCTTTACTGTCTGTGATTTCGAGCAGGTCTCTCTCCTACAAAATGTGAAACATGCAGTCAAATGTGACCAGGTGACTGTGAGGATTCAGTGAGGCAATGCACAGTGAGGCTTGGCATGCAGGTGCACAGTCATCCCTGACACACTCTTATTTTCTTTGCTGTCAGGGTCACATTCGGGAACAGGAATGGGGTTTAATAGGGCTCTTAAGAAAGCAAGAATGAAATAGGAAATCTGGAAACCTGGGCCCAGGCTCCAGCGCTGGCTGATTAAAGGTCTGGGCAAGTTTATGCCACGTCTTACCCCTGCGGTCTCTGTACAGGTAAACAGAGGGGCTTGCATTCCATGACCCCTAAAGTGCCTTCTGGCTTCAATATTCTGTGATTTGTGACTCTGAGCAAACATCATTTTTTTCACTGGGCTCTGTTAAATGCAGGAACCAGGGCCGGCTCAAGCCTATAATCCCAGCACTTTGGGAGACCAAGGCAGGCGGATCACTTAAAGTCTGGAGTTCGAGACTGGTCTGGCCAACACGGTGAAACCCCGTCTCTACTAAAAATACAAAAATTATCTGGGTGTGGTGGCGGGCGTCTGTAATCTCAGCTATTTGGGAGGCTAAAGCAGGAGAATCGCTTGAACCCAGGAGGGGGAGTTTGCAGTAAGCTAAGATTGCACCACTGCATTCCAGCCTGGGTAACAGAGAAAGACTCTGTCTCAAAAAAAAAAAAAAAAAAAAAAGGGAACCAGGAGGCCAGGGCCTATCAGACTTCACAAAGGAGATTCTCAGAGGTTTTCTGCGTAGACTTGGCAGCTGCTTGTGAGTTAACAGACTGTGCCCTCTGAGGAACTATGCTGATATTCTGATTATCACCATGATCCGCTCATCAGACCCGACCTGTCTATGAAAGTAGGGACATCCTCACACAGTGGCAAGCTGGTCAGTGATTCTGAAACCCAGCTGTGCCCCAAGTCCCCAGGGGCTGCAAGCACAGATTCTCAGACCACCTCATCCCTATTGGTTTAGAATCTCTAAGGGTGTGCTCAGGAGTCAGTATTTTTGTTGTTGTTTTGGAGACAGTGTCTTTCTCTGTCATCTAGGCTGGAGTGCAGTGGCATGATCATGGCTCACTGCGGCCTTGAACTTCTGGGCTGAAGTGATCTTCCTGCCTCTGCCTTCCAAGTAGCTAGGACTACAGACACTGGCTACCACGCCCAGCTAATGTGTTTTAGATTTTGTAGAGATGAAATCTCACTATGTTTCTCAGGCTGGTCTAAAACTGGCCTCAAGCGATCCTCCCGCCTGGGCCTCCCAAAGCGCGGGGACTACAGGCGAGATCCACTGCACCTGGTTAGGAGTCAGCATCGTTATCAATCTCCCAGGTGATGCCGTCAGCTGTAAGGATGCACTTTCGGGATGCTCCAATAGCGCAGGCTCCACATGGACAGGGAGGACGCTTTGCTCTCCTGAGTGTCTTAGTTGCATGGTAGAAATCGCCCCTCGAAGGGGACACCTTTGAGTGAAAGTATCCCCAGCTGCCATGCTCTGCCCTGTCAGGCGAGAGAGCGCTGTGAATCAGGCATTGGGAATTTGCTTCTCAGGGGCTAAGGAAGTGGCACCTTGAAGGCCTGCAACACCCGATTGGGCCAGAGGAGGAGTAGAAAGAATGGGAGGGCTTTGTTCATCGGTTGGGGCTGCATAGCAAAGCCCCACAGATGGAAATGTGTGTCCTCACAGTTCTAGAGGCTGGAAGTCCAAGATCAAGGCAGGCAAGGTTAGTTTCTCCCGAGGCCTCTCTCCTTGGCTGGTAGATGGCTGTCTTCCTCTGACATTTTCACGTGGTCTTCCATCTGTGCGTGTCTGTCCCTTAATCTGTTCTGAGGATACCAGTTCTATTGTGTTAGGGCCACCCTGGTGACCTCATTTAACCTTCCTTACCTCTTTAATGGCTCTGTCTCCCAACATAGTCATATCCTGAGGTCCTAGAGGTTAGGACTTCAGCACATGAATTTTGGGGGGACCCAATGCAGCCCCTAGCAGGGACACACAGGGCATAGTGGAGAAGGGGAAGGGATGTGAGGCTGAAGGGAGAAGTGGGGCAATGTCACACCTGCTTCTTCTGCTCCAGGCCTTTCCCAGGCTGGCCTGGCCTCTGCTCTGCACCAGCCTCTGAGGGCTCACCACCACCATTGCACTTGGGAGATAGAATGGGATTTTCCAAAGCCCTTTCCTGGTTCTTACTTCACTTGTTCTTTACAACCATCCTATAAGGCAGGCCAGCAGGGCAAGGCAGGGATCTAGTGTTATTTTGTGGAAAAACAAGAGTGTAAAGAAGTGAGCAGCAGATCTGTGAACACCATGGTTGGCACCAGGTTTCATGACCCCCAGAACAGTGCTCTTTCCATGGCCACACAGAGCACCTGCTGCACATAAGATGTGCTTTTCTTTGGCTTCCAGGGACTGGGGGTGCAGTGTCCCAGGAGGGCTAAGAGGTCCAAGTGAGAGTTGCCGAGGGGGTGACAAGGGGTGATGCAAAGAGATTCCATTGCTTTTTTAAAAAAATGTATCTCTCAAATTCTACCCTGAAATGGAACTCCTGGGAGAATAAAGCCCATTTTGTGTATTTAGCTAAGTGTTTCTCCTTTTTCTCCCTATTAAAAGCATGGGACTTGCCTAAGTCATTAAAAATACATGTTCCATTTGCTTTGATGCAGAGGGTGAGAAGATGGAAGAGCCAAGGAGACCAGGCTAGTCATGTTAGGCTGTGCTTCTGGAGCCCCAGAGGCTGATGGCTGAGCTGATAATTAGCAGAAGATCTGGAGGATTCCATTCACTCCACACACAACAAGTGATCACTGTGCTAGCCTGCAAACCAGATACAGCTCTGCTGCCACTTCGTGCAACCTGAGGGGAGACAGTTAAATAAATGGATGATGACATGATGGTGTAGAAAGGCAAGAAAGCGAGAGGTACATTGAGGTCCTCAATAATGGCCCGATAAAGGGGTCAGGAGGCAGGGAGGACAGGAAGGAGTCGAGGTCTAAGGAAAGAGTTGGGCTGAAGAGTAATGGTCACACCTAGCTAGGTCACACGTGTGTGTGTGTGTGTGTGTGCATGCACAAACATGCATGAGCACACATGAGCATGCAGAAGCATGCACTGGCTGTTGTGATGCACAGCACCTGTCTCGGTCTGCATTCTCTGTATTCCTTGGAGCCTGAGCCATGCAGGTGGAAGCTCTGGGAGAGTCACAGAATTTGCAGCCAGGGCTGGCAGTTCTCAGGGGCCTGCATGCTGCAAGTGGCTGATGACCAGTGGGAGAAGATGCAAGGGAGAGAGGCTGCCGCCCTGAGGGAAGGTTGTTTGGTGACCACCTATAAGACAAGCTCAACTGCCTAGGAGTTCTCCTGGTGAGTCTCTAGATCTCAGGAAGGGTGGGAAGGAAGGTTAAAGCCTAATCTGCAAAATACCAGAAATGGGACGCAAGTGGGCAGACAGTGATTACAAACTGCAGGACCCCACTGTGCTGCCGACAGTGGGGAGGATCTAAGACAGGCCCAATGACCCTCTTGTCACCCTGTGATTGTACTCTGACTTGGGGACTTCCCAAAGGAGCATCCTTGGACTGCTTAGGCCAGCAGGACTGTACGTTCTTGTAGACATGACGTGGGTCCACTAGTCACCAGGGATAAAGTCCCCTCCATTACTGGGCCTAGAGGTCACTTTTGTTGCTGCCTGTCCACCTGCCCAGCTTCCCTAAGATCACTGCTTTCATATCCCGGACACAATCAACAACGTTCCTGGAGAAAAGAAAAAAGTCCCAGATTGCCTGAGAGTTGTGGGTGACATCAATGTTTGGACCCCCTTAGTCAGCTTATAAACTGTTCTTCTGCAAGGCCAAGGGCCAGAACGGCTAGTTTATTTTTAAATCCTTATGCTAATCATGGGGTGATGACAGTTTCTTTTTTTCTTTTTCATTCTAGAGACAAGGTGTCGCTCTGCCACCAGGCTGGAGTTCAGTGGTGTAATCACGGCTCACTGCAGCCTGGAACTCTTGGGCTCAAGGGATCCTCCCACCTCAGCCTCCCGAACTGGGACTACAGGT